>NC_068291.1:30489908-30789908 GCF_025860055.1 Xyrauchen texanus | reverse complement strand
AGTTCCGTCAGCTACTGAAGCAATGTTGAAGTGACCGACTTGAAAGGGAACAAAAGCTACAGAGTTGTAACCTACCAGGAGAGTAGGAGGTGGGGTCAGGCTCTGAAGTTTATGGATGTTTTTCTGTCTCTCCCACATGCACAGACACACTTACAAACACACAAATGCAGTAAAGAACTTGACCACAAACCAGTATAGCTAATGTCACCATTTGATCTGGTGCCCCCCTCATCTGTTATGTGTTTTGTGAAATTGTGTGCATATGTATACCCATTATCATTTTCCCCAGATGTAATTTTCCATGTGTCTCTCCTCTCAAAAGAAGTCAGAGGATTCTGTCCATTCAGCCACTGATTGAACCACCATTGTGACACAAACGAATAAGCGGCTCAATCAACATTACAAAGCAATAGCAGCATAATCTCCTGTTATGGTTAGAAAGTCTATCAGAATGAAATGCATTAATGAATGAATGAGCATGAACTGATAAAATCACAAACTTGTAGACCTCATCAGAGTGGAAATGGCCTGTCTAGCACAGCATCGATGGAGTCTGATCACGAAATTAGAATATAACTCATTCATTAACATAAAAATTTGATTTTACTCTACAGCAGGGCAATTGAACTTCACCAGTGAGTGGGCCAAATGGAATTTTTTTGGGGGGCATTTGGGACAAAACTCTTCTGTCTATAGTTCAACTATCCAGTATAATATTTGTTCACAACATAAATTAAGCATTAGTGTTTATAGCTTTCATTTTTTATTTGTCATGAGAAACATTTCCACCTTACAGGAAATTCAAACAAAATACAATAAAACCAGATGCAGTTAAAAGAATAGTTCCCTCAAAAAAGATAATTCTCTCATCATTTACTCACCCTAGTGCCATCTCAAACTCGCATGACTTTCTTTCCTCAAACAAATAATGCCAAATATGACCTGCGGGCAGCTAGTTGAATAGATCTGCTCTATGGTTCCCCTTCTGTCGCTCTCTCGACGTTGTGTCAGAGAAGCGACACTAGGGGTCACTCTTGAGCACCGAAATATGCCTCTGACTTATGAAAAAAGGTCAATGAGAAGTTGGCAGACAGTATTTGCATACCCCGCCCCCGGACATACGGGTATTTTGGTGGGCAAATATGGTGAGTTCATTCAGAAAATTTCTTCGGAGCCGATGGTAGTGCATGCAGTCTGCTGCGAGTCACACATACCAGTTCCTGCTTTTTCCTCTGACGATTTGCATGCTGTTGGATTGACGGACAGCGTCCTTCTTTCATGGCTGTGCATTGTTGCCCCTGGGCGCTTCAACAGTGCAGACAACTCGAAAGAGTTATTCTATAAAAGAGTGATTTTATTTAAAAGAGTAATTTCCTCTAAAAAGAGTAAAACACAGCGGCGTTGAACGTCCTTTTCAGGACGCGTCTTTTTAAAGACGTTTTTCCATCCCTGTGTAGTTTCTGGATGCGGTTGATTTCTCCCCACCTCTGACGGTCATAAAAGCTGCCTCGTGTACCTGGGCTACGATCACACGCAGGCAGCATTTTATGAATGGTTATGTTCTCAGTGCAAGAACATAGCCATGGCAGCATTGCGGTCGCAGCTTTCTTTTGTAATGAGAGAAAGCCACTTCAGCCACTCCTTCCTACGGGATTGGGGCAGGCGCCGCGGGCGATGAAGATGATCTGGGGATAATGACGGGCTCCGTTTCACCGGGTAAATCCCCTCGAAACCTCCCACTTCCCCGGCACTCTTGCTTGCTTCCCCCGAGCTCGGGATGAGTGTGGTCCGCTTAACGGCCGGCCGTCCGGTCCCTTGAGCTCCCGGACATTGCATGACGACATCACCGCTGCATCGGAGAGTGCTACAGCGGCGTCTGATGCGGATAACTCACCTGGGCTGCCACCTTCGGATCTGCATGCCCAGTCTGAGCCTGACGCATGGAGGTCCGCTATGATTCCCCGGGCTTGATTGGTTCCGCGGGCATGTGTGCCGCTCACAGCCACGCCTCCCCGGTTTCTTTCTTCCCGGACGTGCATGACGAGCTGTGTAAGCTACCCTCGGCAGTGGAACGGTCCCAGACCGCTCTGCCCTGCACGCCATGGCCCCATCCTGCAAGTCCACCGGGCCAAGGCACTTCAAAATGTGCACTTGGGTAGTCCTGTTCTTGATGTGCCACAGGAACTGCACTCGAACAGGCGATGGCCACCCTCGTGGTCCGGAAACGTAACACATGGACTGGACCTGGTCGCAGTACTGGAGGTAGACAAAGCACGCTTTCTCAAACGCTCCCGTATCCCAGCTCCGTCCATTCGGCGACACCATTTGACGACTCCGCCCAGCAGTCCTCAGCGGTGAAGAAACAGACGGAGGCTATTTCACACGTCTTGCCCTGCCACAAACCTGCTGCCACGGGCCATGCCCTGTCTGCTTGCTGAGGGCGTCCTCCTGCGGCTTTCAAGAAAAATAGAAAGTGTTGCTCCGCCTCAACAAACAAGAGTGGGCCCAGCGTCGAGCTCCCCGCAGAAGGTGGACGCCCCTCGTGTCACGGACCCCCTTGAGGACCCGGAAGGCTCCCAGGCTCTCCTGAGATGACCGACCCAGAGACCGAGATGTTAGCTCCAGAGCTGGTAAGACCACTCCGTTCCCCGGTGGGGGGCCGAGAGGAGAATCTTTTGTTGAATTAATTTAATTGGCCGCACCCCCTAACGGGGGCTGTGGTACTCACATTCTCAATAATATAGCTATTTCCTTTTGTCTCTGGGTCAACTGGCCAGCAAATGCCGTTCTCACGGCACTCTGTCGCCAGATTTAAACAGTCCTGGCACACTGGACGCGGACCACCGCCCTCAGCCCCACAACTGTTCCCCGGCCGGCCAGATCTGACGAGTCTAGAGGACGCCTGCACTGGACCTCCTCCTCAGTCACGAACCCGCCCCCTGCCGGGCGTGCGGAGCAAAGTTAGTGCTTTGAGTTTTTTCTCAGCACCAAAGCCTCGGGACGCACCCTTGCCACCCGACACCACACTACCTGCTCCGCCCCGCTGCGAAGCCCCGCCGGATATGTCCAAAATACTTGTCCCCTTAGTTTAGAGTTTAGAGGCGAGGTTTTCACTGCCCAACCCGTCACGCTGGCTGCACCAGACCGTTCAACTCGGTTACTCAATTCAGTTTGCCTAGGCCCCCACCCCCTTCGCGGGCGTCCGTTTTTCCGCAGTACATGGGGAACATGCCAATTCCCTGCGCATGGAAATCACTACTCTTTTACTCAAAGATCCCTCCCACCGAAATGAAGAAGGGTTTCTACAGCCCTTACTTCCCAATTGTACCCAAGAAAGGCAGCGGCTTACGACCGATCTTGGACTTGCGAGTTTTCAAATGCTCACGCTAAAACATATTCTGACTTGCATCCGGCATCTAGATTGGTTCGCAGCAGTAGACCTGAAGGACGCATACTTTCATGTCTCAATTCTGCCGCGACATCGACCCTTCCTACGGTTCGACAGCCAAGCGTATCAGTACAAAGTCCTCCCCTTCGGCCTGTCTCTGTTCCTTCGCGTCTTCACGAAAGTCGCAGAGGCAGCCCTTGCCCCGCTCCAAAAAGCCGGCATTCGCATACTCAATTATCTCGACGACTGGCTCATCCTGGCCCCCTCGCGAGAGTTACTATACCTGTTTGCCTCCTGAGAAACCTCCCACTGCCCGCTCTAGTATGCCCGAACAGAGGCTCCCCTCGGGGCAGACGCACTGGCATACAGCTGGCCCACGTGGCTGCACAAGTACGCATTCCCCCAGTGAGCCTTCTTGCACAGGTGCTGTGCAAGGTCAGGGAGGACGAGGAGTAAGTCACCTTAGTGGCCCCGTACTGGCCCACTCAGACTTGGTTCTCAGACCTCACGCTTCTCGTGACAGCCCCTCCCTGGCGAATTCCCCTGAGGAAGGACCTGCTTTCTCAGGGACGGGGCACGCGCTGGCATCCGCACCCAGACCTCTGGAACCTCCACGTCTGGCCCTTGGACGGGACGTGGAAGATCTAGCCGGTCTACCACCTACTGTCGTAGACACGATCAACCAAGCCAGAGCCCCTTCTACCAGGCATCTTTACGCCCTACAGTGGCGCCTGTTCGCAAATTGGTGTTCTTCCCGGGCTGAAGACCTACAGAGGTACACAGTTAGGTCAGTGCTTTTATTTCTGCAGGAGAGGCTGGAGGGGAGGCTGTCCCCTTCCACCCTTATGGTGTATGTCGCCACCATCGCGGCTCACCACGATACAGTAGACGGCAAGTCTCTGGGTAAGCACAACTTAATTATCAGGTTTCTAAGAGGCGCCCAGAGATTAAATCCCTTCCGGCCAAGCCTGTTTCCCTCCTCCGACACAACGTCAAGAGAGCGACAGAAGGGGAACGTCTAGGTTACGTATGTAACCTCCGTTCCCCGATGGAGGGAACAAGACGTGTCCTCCCCGCGACGTCGCTGAGCCGAGCCACTGTTGTGGCCGGACCATTTCCGGCTCCTCAGAAAAATCCTGAATGAACTCACCGTATTTGCCCGCCTAAATACCCGGATATCCGGGGGTGGGGTATGCAAATACTGTCTGCCAACTTCTCATAGGCCTTTTTTCATGAGTCAGAGGCATATTTCGGCACTCAAGAGAGACCCCTAGTGTCGCTTCTCCGACACAACGTGGTTATATACGTAACCTAGACGTTTTTCTTAATTATATCTTTTTTATATTACATTCTTGATGTTCATAATTCTCTTTTTAATTGACTTTTTCAAAAGCAATGTGGTTCTAAGAATCATTTGTTTTTATTCTAGGTCCCTTTGGACCTGCTGAGGAAAAAGACCTCGGCAGAGCAAAATGTGTTTTACTTAGTGCACAAAATGCAGCAAAAAACGGCAGTTATTTTGGTGGGATCCCGAGACAAAGTTGCCAACATGGATGAAAATTTCATCTGTAATGAAAGATAATCAAACACACACACACACCCAACAAAATAATCACAGTATTCTTTCTTAAAGCTGATTATACCAGAAATGAACAAAAACAAATGAAAAAGGAGAGAAGGAGAATGGATGAAGGGGCGAATACTTTGATTAGATAAAGTTCCACACCTGCTTGAACACTTAGACAAAGGAGCCAATATTACCTTCCACACTCCAGGGGAAACAGTGAGAGACTTATAGAAATAATATTTGCCAAAGCACTATCTTACTTTATTGAATTACTTTCTAAATCTGTCAAGCAGTGTCTTGCAAGGCTGAGTAGGTTTATGTTTTATGAAAGGATTTTATTTCTGTTTTTGTTATGTTATTTTTCCCGAATTTTTTTCTCTTCTTTTCTTTCCTTCTTGATACTTTTTATGAGAAACCTAACGGTAATGCAACATACAGGAAAAAGAAAAAGAAAAAAAAGAACAGTAAACAATATCACAAGAAGAGTCATATCATCAGACATACAAAGAGCACACTAATTCTGCTCTTTGAATTCATCTGTTTCAATAGATTTTAGGACCACTTCTTCCCTACTAAGTAGTTCCAAAACCATGGCTATGTTCGGAATGGAATACCAGTATACTGCTTACTGCATACTGAACAGTATAAACACTATGAAGCCTAAAATTTTCTAAAAATAGTATTTTAAAAAGTAAACAACAAACATTGCAGCCAGTAGTGCACTACAGTACATTACAGTTACCTCACATAACCTCACTACGATGGATGTTTATAAGCAGATGACGCACTTTACATTGTGTGCTTACACTTAGCACTGTACACTTGGCAATCTAGTGTATGAATTTTCAAAGTGTAGTATTGTCTAATAGGAAATTAAATTTCAAAAACACACAATGTGTTGCCACTTATAACTTCAGCATGTTAGTCAAACTCAGTCCAAAACGTACATCTAAAATAAGTACATGTTCACAGTGCGTAGGGTGATTCAACTCAAATTTGTAAGGTGCAGAAGCTTCGCTAGTTGTCACATTCACCATTATTTATGATGGTTTTTCAGAGCAGCTTAACAGCCAGGTAACTCTGCTCCTTCCATACGTTAGGCAAGTCATGACCATTGACTGCATGAAGTGTCCAACATTCCACAATAATTTTTCGGTTGAAGAAGTACATCCTCCGATTACTGGTAGCCCTGCTGAAAAGAACAGCTAAGCTGGCATGCAATTCCCATGCTGGTCTAGGCTGGTCTAGCCCGTTGACCAGCTTAGCCATGCTTTTCACCAGCAAAGCCTAACTGGTTTTATACTGGTATTTTGAAGCTAGTTTAAAAGCCTGGTGGGGATACCAGCACACCAGCATTCCATGCTGGGGAACCAGCACCCAAAACACACTCCAACAAAATGCCATAGAATATTGCAGAAGTATGCAATTTGGGATGTACATTATGTCATCATTTCAGAGCCTATATTCTATCATAGTTGATTGTCTGTACTGAAGGTACGGTTATGTCACAATTATGCCAAAAATGGTCTCAATAATTTGTCAGTCTTCAAACATGTCATGATATTCATAACAGGGAAATGTATGCATTGATAAATAAAAAGACAGATGAATACTGAGCTCTTCATCCAATAAGACACTAGAAAAGCTTGTCTGAATTATTAACATGGAATGATTAACAATAACATATCATCATGCTTCTCATTGCAGTTAAAAATGTTTTCAATGTAATTGTCACACCATGTTTACAACAGATTCTCCAAAACATGGAATTGTAGATCTGTGAGTCTAAACTATACCTGCAGGGTATGTTCATCATCTTCACTGTTAAACTCCTGTTTGTTGTCTGTTGGTCTCTCTAATGAGCAGCAGAACAGAGGATGAGAAAACTGGATGGAGGGTATGACTATTTCAGAACTTCCTTTCCATCACTATGTTTTCTTTCTTTGCTGTAATATTTCACCCAGGTTTATAAGATTAGATGGTCTGAAGCTATATTATGAATAGGTGAAGCTTTTGTAGATTTTGGTTTGTTATAAGGGGCCAGTTCACTAAAGTGTTGTGGCAATTCAGCGTGTATTTCAATGCAAAAACCTATGCCTTATTCATTAACCTTCAGCAATCCAGTTTAACCAGGCACTAAATGTCTGTCTGGTGCTATTAAAGTCACGCTATTAGAGGTTGTGGGAAGCTGGGGGTAAATGGAATTTTATGTCAACGGGAAAAAAAGAAAAGATGTTTGTGTACATTTTCAATAGATCATGGCAGTACTAATTCATCAAATGATGATCAAATGATGGATGATAGGGTTATTACCAGGCATTTATCCAGACAAATGGAGTTGTCTGGCACACTTATGGCATTTTAAATAGCCTTGATCGCAGTGGTCGGGTACTCATAACAGACCTGTAAGATTAGTTATTGCACCATACAAATTGCATTCAACACTACATGATTTGGGTGCTAAAACAATGCAGGCAACCCATGCAAATAAACAGCTAAGCTTATCAACCTTGGGCAACTGAGTATTGCTGTCTGGAAGTATGTACTGTACACCAATGATCCAAAACATTATGACCACCTGCCTAATATACTGTTGGTCCTCCACATGCCACCAAAATAGCACCAACCTGCCGATGCATGGACTCTACAAGACCCCTGAAGGTGTGTTGTGATATCTGGCATCAAGACATTAGCAGCAGATCTTTCAAGTCCAGTAAGTTGCGAGGTGGAGCCACCATGGATTGGACTTGTTGATTCTGCACATCCCACAGATGCTCAACAGGATTTTGTTCTGGGGAATTTGGAGGCCAGGGCAACACCTTGAAATCTTCATCATGTTCCACAAACCATTCCCAAACAACGTGTGCAGTGTGGCAGGGCACATTATCCTGCTGATCAGGGTATACCATTGCCATGAAGGGGTGTACCTTGTCTGCAACAATGTTTAGGTAGGTAGCACGTGTCAAGTTGGTGTCCACATGAATGGTCGGACCCAGTTTTTCCCAGCAGAACATTGCCCAGAACATCACACTCCCTCCACAGTCATCTTCCCACAGTGCATCCTAGTGCTATCACATCCCCAGGTAAACAGTATGCATGCATCCACGTAATGTAAAAGAAAAAGGGACTCATCTGACCAGGCGACCTTCTTCCACTGTTCCAAGGTCCACTTCCGACACTCGCATGCCCATTGTAGGTGCTTTTGATGGTGGACAAGGTTCATCATGGGCACTCTAATTGGTCTGCAGCTACACAGCCCCATATGCAGCAGGGTGCGATGCACTGTGTGTTATGACACATTCCTCCCGTAACCATCATTAAAATGTTCTGTGACTTATGCCACAGTAGACCTTCTGTCGTTTTTTTTTACCAGATGGTATAGCCTTCGTTACCCTCATGCATCGATGAGACTTGAGCGCCCAACACCCTGTTGCAGGTTTGTTGTTTGTCCCCTATTCAGACTACTGTTAGTAGGTACTCACCACTGCTGACTGGGAGCACCCCACTAGTCTTGCTGTTTCAGAAATGCTCTGACCCAGTTGTCTGGCCATAACAATTTGGCCCTCATCAAAGTCAAAGAGAAGAGGGAGCGCGGGGGCTCTTTTTAAATGAAATTTAAATATATGTTGGATATTTTAGACATCGTGATGTTCTTAACCAATTTACTTTAACCAATGTCTTTGTTTTAAATGGATATTTTGATGTGGTAGCCTGTAGGGCTCTTTGAAATAACTGAAATTGTTTGACGAAGTGATATGGAACCATTATGCGGTAAATACCTGGATCTACTTCATAGCCGTGCACTTCCTTGAAAAATAGTTGCACACCTTAGAACGTCCATGAACCAGAATCAGAATCAGAATCAAGCATTCAACAGACCAAAAATTATTTGTTAGTTAAGAGTATAAGTCATGTTTATTTTTCAGCCAGATCTTATGAAGGAATTTATGGCCAGACCATAAAAAAATTATAATTCAATATACAGTATAACCTGTGACTGTTTTAATATGAATAAATGCACAGTATTAAAGGTGGGGTTTTTTTGTTAAGTAACAAAGTGCTAGCAAAGTTGAATACTGATCGCAAATTTGTCCCCCACTAGCTTTCATCTGGATAATCTGGCCTCACAAGAATGTAGTTGAAGAACCCTGTCCTAAGGTCACACTGTCTTTCCAAATGGATCAGATTGCTGCACAGCCTGCACCACCACCCGCCGCTGTTTCCATGAGCACAACACACACTATAGTCACCAATACACAGTGTTGATGATGATTATGATCTGGGCGTTGAAACTTGTATATTTAAAAAAAAAAATACAAATATCTAACTGTTGAAGTGTAAGTCTAGCAAACTTTTTTATGTTTTCAAATTTAAAAGTTGATCAAAGCCTTCTGGAAACATGCAAAGTCAACTTTTAGTCTTATAATTTGGATATACTTAATTCAAGGTCAAGTTGATAGAGGAAAAGTGTATTGAGAAAGAGGGAGAGTGAGAAAAAAAGGTATTGTAGTGGTATATACTGTATTGTAGTTCATAATAGCCAGTGTAACAAAACTTCACACAGTGAGGGAAGGGAGAACACAGGGAACCGGGTTCCTTCAGTCTTAGGTAAGACTTTTTAATTGTCAATTCTTCTGAGCTTATTCGCTCTGTGCACAGGGTGATGCGACGAACGTTCGAAATCTGTGTGGTGGGCGGGGGGACTTCCGGTTTAGGTTACTACCGGTATTTCCGATGTAGATGTTGTGGAAGAGTGAGTGGCAAGCTATCAGTGAGTACCGTATGTAAAATGTTAACAGTAAATAAGAAACGTCTTACATATCAGTATCAAATTGGCAACTCTAAATTACATTGTAGTGTTCCTCGATGCGCCGTTTCATCGAGGTATAATTCTGAAGTTTTCATCGTTTTCCACATCAGCCTGAGGTACGAGCTCAGTGGCTAGTCAAGATAAGACGCGAGAACTTCACTCCTACCGATAACACCCGGGTCTGCAGTCGACATTTTAAGCTAGAAGATTTCATCATAACAACCACAGGATGCCGAAAACTTGTTCAAGGAGCTGTGCCATGTGTTTTTGAGTGGAACAATTTGTGTTTACCAGCGCCAAGGACTGTATTTTTCTCTATGAGCTTCCATATACTGCTTATATATTTTGTAATTTACTATGCTGTTTGTTTTTTGTATCTTGTGATATACCTTTCAGAAAATTGTCTGAAATATTGACAATGTTTACATTTGTCATTTATTATCTTTTACACTGCCAGGAGGAACACAAATACATTAATTCAGACATTTATTATACAAAGACACAAGCTGTCATACTACACTCAACAATAACATGGCTCCTATAATTGTAACATTGTATAGATTTGTAATGATGAACTATGTAAATAAACATTGTGGTGCAACGTTTGACATTTTGTATGAGTTATGAGTTTGTAGATAACTAGTCCACATAACTGCACATAATACAGTACTCAACAGTACTTTAATGCTTCTTTGCACTTCTGGTTGGATGTCAACTGCATTTCATTGGCTCTGTACCTGTACTCTGCTAAATGACAATAAAATTTAATGTAATCTAATAACTACTAACACTGAATTCATAATAACAAAAGGTACCTTGTATAGGTTTGTTGTTTATGTACATACATGTGCATTTCTTAAAGAGAACTATTTACATTGATTTTCACACAAACACATGTTTTGTACAGTCTGATACAGTAATGCAACATTATGATTAAGGCTCTGCCAGCCACACAGGAGCACTCGACCTCATAGAGCTGAACAGGGGTGGAGTCTTCAAGGACAATCTTTTAAAAAACAAAAAAGTGTGTTATAATCAGCAGAGATCACAAACTGATCAGATATCTCAAAGTCAAAAGTGCATTTTGCATTATTTTTCAAGTTAGCTACTATGAGTTAGAGAATGAGGTTACTTTAAGGTTAGTAAGAAAGTAAGTAAGTTAAACACAACACAATATAAACAGCAAAGCAACTGTCTCAACAACCAGCTTCTGGGGTTTCATATAGGAATGGTAGGTCTACTAGAACACTAATAGGGCAAGCAAGTGTCATCACAGTGTTACCTACTTCAAACGTTTGGCTAGCTAGATAGTTGTCTAAGATGTTCAACTTGTTTAGGTAATTATACATTTGTTTGCCAGTTTAACCCATCATTGCCAAATTGAAGCCCCAGAACATAACTGGAACAGAACTGGTTGGATCAGACGAACAACTGAACTGTCTTTCATCCTACTCTGATGGTGTGAGGTTTCTCATGTTTCCTCAAAGATCTATGACAGGTAGCACGGATGCTGACTCTCACTGTCTGTCTTTACTTGATACTGGGGATAACCAAATACTGTCAATACATGTAACTGAACAACACAAGTCATTAGTATATGGGTGATTCTTAGACTATGGGCACCTTTATGTACTTTGTAACCAAAAATGTCATTTTTAAAAATATGACCAAAGTACAATTGATATGGATTGCAAGAGTAGCTTTGTGTAATACTTTTTATATTATAATATTATAATATATTACAATACTTTTTATATTTAGATTATAATATTATTTTTATTTCTAAATTATACTTTTATATTAATTGATTTCATTTAGATGAATGAAAATTCAATTTTGTTGCATCATTTATTGCTTATATTTTTGCCTTGCCATCAGTTGTGTCAGTTAATTACATGCACTGTAACCGTTCATCTGTGAGACAAATCAGTTGTATACATCAAACTCAGCACTACACTAAAAACAGTTGTGGTTATGTTTAATGGCTTTGTGAGTTTACTGAGTGTGATGAGTTTCATTGTTTTTCTAATAAACATCTCCACTGTTTCTCTACATTCACGTTAATTCATTGTCATTTCCACCACCACCCACATTTTTTTAAAATATTTCAAAAGTTCTCATCACACATTAAAAATGTATCCACAATTTACGAGATCATGCTCTACTTAATATAAAAATGCAAGTCATTTATTTTCTAATAAGCTCTTGCCCAAACCAATATTACATTTCAGAGTGTGACAGGTGTACAGTTCACCGTTTGGTCCTTAGGGCAGTTAATTTATCTCATTGACAAATGTATAATTATTGTACATTGTGGAAAAACTGATAAAACTAGTTACAAAAATGATCCTAGACAATTCTTGACTGACATAAGTTATTCTGTTTTTAAATAACAGCATTGAGATGTGGTGGAAATGACATTTCAATGCTGTTATTTAAAAACAGAATAACTCATAACTTCTTAGTTATGAGACTAACACAGTCTCATAAAATCTCTTGTAATCTAAGTTTGTCCTCTTACAGACCTTAAAACTAGACAAATTATTTAAACTTATGAGACTGTGTTACGTGACTTTTGAACAAGTTTTTTTTATTCAACTTCACAAGCCTAAAAGTGCCCCTTGTTGAAGAAACGTACAGCACCTTTAAGAGATAAGCGACCTAAATGTGTCATTGAAGAAGGCCCCATTCCTGTACTTTGCATCAGGCCCTAAAATCACAAAATCCGCCACTGGATCCAACAGTGATCCTGTCACCCTTCGCATAACTCACACTCTCTTTACAAGGCCTTAAATGCATGAGAGCTGACCTACAGGCCCTGAAAGCAGTTAGTGCTATCAAGATTATCTGTGTGTTATTCCAGGACATGACAGATGTCTCTACAGGGCATCTGCTATGATTCACATAAGAGTGTCATAAGACTAAGATAAAATGCTGTAGGATGGAAGTATGAAATTTTGCTCTCTCAGACACAGCATAGTTTATATGCATGTGTGTGGGTGTGTGAAGTAATGTAGCCCTCAAACTGCCCTAACCACGCATGTATCACCCTTCCTTACAGACAATAGGCCCAACCAGTCCACCCTCATGTCAAAAGCTGCTGTGTGTTTGCACACGTGCATTTGAGTGTGAGTATAAGGGTAGGCTAATAAGCGTGTTTTGCAGGTTATCTGTGCAAGAAAGGGACACATCTAATTCACATGTAATTCCATTTCCAGCATTTTAGTGTGCTGTTTAATCAGAAGAGGATGGTTCAGTGATGTTTTTATCAGAGCCAAAGATTTATCTCAGGATATAATATATTAAACTAATAGATAAAGGTTAGTTCACCCAAAAATGAACATTCTCTCATCGTTTACTCAGTCTCCTGTCACCTAAGATGTGTATAACTTTCTTCGACAAAACACAAACAAAGATTTAAAAGAATATTTCAGCTTTGTAAGTCCATACATTGCAAGTGAATGGTGATCAGGCCTTTGAAGCTCCATAAAGGAGATAAATTCAGTACAAAAGTAATTCATACATTTCCAGTGGTTTAATCCATGTTGAAGCAATCCAGTTGGTTTTGGGTGAGAACAGAACAAAATATAACTCATTTTTCACTGTACATCTTGCCAGTCTCTAGGCACGATCTTGATTTCAAGCTTGATTACACTTCCTAGTGCTTGATGCATGCACAGAACGCTAGCAGAGATCGTCTATCCAGAGATAACAACCTTCTCACTTTTACCATGAGCGTAATGGTCAAATAGCGTGTTATAACAGTTAATCACCATTTGCGGAGACCATACAAATGAAAGGGGAGAGCCATAAACTGACACCTTTCTAAAACTGAAATTTTATCATAGTAAACTCCACACATAGTTCATTCCAAAAGAACTGTTTAGTGTAAAACATGTTGACGATTACCAGACATAAAATGTCTGTGGGACCGCTGCATTATGCTATTTTATACTTGCTTGAAGGCTCCCCTATGTAGAAGGGTTCTGCCGTTAGACGGCATACGGAGCGGGATGTGGTCTTGTGTCTGGTAATGGGGAGAGAGGAAGCGGTAAGGGCCATCACCTGGTGATTGTTGATATCAAACCCCTGTGTCTCATTCAGTGATGGCGGAGATGGGCTTCAAAAGGCCGGTGGAGCACCAGAGAGTCAGAGAGAGTCTGAGTCAAATGCACACCCAATGTTAACCGGAGCTGAATGCTACAAAGCTGTTTATTTGGTATTTCTGAGTTTATGTTATCCGTTATCCGGAAGCTGATGAGTGTAATTTAAAGTCCTTGAGGCAGAAGTGTGTCTGAGAATCTGAGAATAAAAGTACATTTACGTGGACTGCAATGCCGATGCTGTTCTCACCCAAAACCAACTGGGTTGCTTCAGAAGAGATTGATTAAACCACCAGTCTTATGGATTATGTTTATGCTGACTGTGATGAAGAGGCGGGTGGAGGACCCTGAATCGGGCTAATCAGCCGGGAGGGGATGAAGATGAGCCAGAGGTGCCAGTTCGAGAGAGAAAGAGAGAGAGAGAGAGAGAGAGAGAGAGCGAGATGCACGCGTCCATGTTGTGTGTGTGTCTGTTTGTCTCATGGTTTATATTTGTTTATATTGAGTTTTGCATTTCATTTACATTTATGCATTTGGCAGAAGCTTTTATCCAAAGCGAATTACAGTGCACTTATTACAGGGACAATCCCCCCAGACCAACCTAGAGATAAGTGCCTTGCTCAAGGACACAATGGTGGATCGAACCAGCGACCTTGTGATTAACTGTTATGTGCTTTAGCCCACTACACCACCACCACTCTACGCATTAACCCTCTGGGGTCTGAGGGTGTTTTGGGCCCTGGAGAAGTTTTGACATGCCTTGACATTTGTGCTTTATCAGTTGCTAAAAACATATTAATGGCTTAAGTCTGATAACACTGTATTCAGCACAAACTGGGCTAAAATAATATGTGACCAACATGTGTGTACATGTTTGTATTTTTGAGAAAATAATGTTTATGCATGGTTTTTGAAAAAAATTAATTTGAAGTCATTGAAATAAGGCCATATAACACATACTAAACATTTGTCCACAAGCCTTGATCTTGATCTTGATCTTGTAGCCTAGCGTTTTTTTAGAAAATGATGTGAAAACCATCCTGATCACACATTCATACAAAACAATATAGTAATCGAACTTAGTAAGATAGTAAAAAGGAGGCATGACCTATAATGAATAATGATTGTAATTCACACCTGAGGAGACAAAGACCCCTCCCCTGGCCCATCACTGAGGAATGTGACAGAAAGAATTAATGATCAAAATCAAGTTTTAAGTTAAAAGAAGTAATCTGACTATACATTTTCTTTACATAAAGACTTTACTTAATTTAAGACCTACACTACCTTTTAAAAGAAGTCTCTTCTGTTCACCAAGACTGCATTTATTTGATCCAAAATACAGTAAAAACATTGATATTTTGAACTATTTTTACAATTTAAAAGAACAGTTGTCTATTTGAATATATTGTAAAATGTATTTGTGATCAAAGCTGAAATTTCAGCATCATTATTGCAGTCTTCAGTGTCACATGATCCTTCAGAAATCATTATAAGTTGGTGATTTTCTAATATGGGCATATTTAAAGTGCATTTTACTCATTTAACCTGAACACATATTTGCAAGCACAAGCTTTGTTGATGATAATGAGGCAGCATAAACACTAGTTAAAATATAATCTAATCATTCATATTATTTTCATATCATATTACATATCATATTTATAACATATAGCATACAATTGAAATACCTGCTTTAGCCGAAACAGCATTTAAATATAACTAAAACTTGCCTATTAGGACATATTTCAAATTTTAATACTCTGAATCCTGGCTGGCAAGTCTGGAAACAGTCTCACTAGTAAAATATGTACATGTTTATATAAAATAGCATGTCAACTAATGAAAACTAAATGACTTACTCGTCCGAAATTGTATCCTCGGCTGGATCAAGTCTCTCTTCAAAATACAAATGTTCATTGGGGTCCCGCTCTTCTTCTGAGGAAAATTGTAACTCTTCGTCACTATCCAGGAGTTTTCTCACCTGTGTATTGTGCTGTCTTTCAAATGCGCAGAAAAGTGAAAGACTTTGTTTTTAAGACACAGTCGGGGGCATTTACCATTTGATTTGATCGTCTCAGCACATTAGCGTATGAATAGCGCGCTCTGCTGGTGGGTGTGATCATATTAGAGATAATAAGCTGAGCCAGTAAAAACTGTACATCACTTTGTTCCATACAAATTACATTGCAGGAGAAGATTTGTTTTAAATATGAATTGTTTTATTTAAAAGTAGACGTTTTAAGCTTTCTATAGACATATGTTTCATGTTTGTGTGATAAGTATTCGTGGAGTTTCAGCAGGGGTGGATTGGCCATCGGGAATACTGGGAACAATCCCGAACGGCCGGTCCATTTCAGGCCGAAGACCGGCCGGTGGTCAAAGAGTTTTTTTTTAATGATACGCGACCGCCTAACCGGCCTCTCAGCTGCAGCGAACGCTGTTTGTGTGTGATTCAGACCGGGCCAGACCAATACTTTCAATCTGAGGGGGATACTGAGCGGCCCTCCCAACTTGGACTGATCCTCGTTTTTCCTGACATCCGATTGGCTCAAACTAGGCACCAATCAAAGGAGTTTACTTTTGGTCATGTTTGGCGGGTTTGTGTGAATGCAACAGATACGAACGGTAAAAATGGCAAAAACAAGGAAAGAAGAGAAAGAAATGGGTGGGGCCGAAAAAATAAGAATTAAAAAGAAAAAATTTTTGGCACAAGAGGCAGCTAAATGCCAAATTAACAGACCTTTTCCATAGTGGAAAGAGTGCTGTGGCAGCCAGAGGTGCAGATGAGGAAGGACCCAGCAGCATGGACAGGACAGGTGCACGATTAGGGATATATTAGTGATTTATTATACACTGAAATTGTTTATATTTGCATTTAAATATAGGCATTTATTACATGGCTTGGTGGAATTCCAATGTAGGAAGAGAGAAGAGGAGGAGCAGGAGAAGAGAGGAGGAGAGAGGAGGAGGAGGTGGAGGAGCAGCAGAAACCAGGAAACAGACAGGTAGAGGGGCAGTGTGCAAGGCTGGGTAGGCAATCATATTAGGCATATCAATCAATCAATCAATCAAAGCTTTATTAAGGACACACACACAAAATAGAAAAATACAGCACAATATTACATATTTACATATAGGATAAAATGCCAATAGTTCCACATACTAGATAATAACCTGACTGAAGCACAGATTGAATTAGAAAATGTATTATTCTTAGTCATATTTATTACTGATGTTCTTCTCATGTTCTTCTCAGCTGCACAATCAGTAAGCAGAGGCAGGGTCCAGCACAGGGGAAACTGAGCCAGGGAGAGTTGAACGTGAGGACACACACAAACAAATCTCTATTTTATGGGACTGCATTGTGGTTTTTGAGTATCTGAGTGGGTATTTGTTAGTATTTGTAACCATTTTATCACTCCGACTGACTGTACACATGACATGCTGGTAGTTAGCAGTATACTAACTATACTGTGGCTTATGTGTTCGAGATTAGGTTTTGCTGACCTGGTTGTGTTCAGTGCAGTGGTGACTTGCTTATACAACCTGAAGAGGCAGGTGTCATCCTAAAATTTCTTGAAGGTCTTCAGTGTAATCTGATTCTCTTTATACCATAAAAACACTATTAGAATTAAAATAACTGCAAAAAATCCTTCTGCTCGTGCACCAAGGGCACTCGCGTAAAAGGCCTCTCCATCTTAAAGTCCCGGGCTGAATTTCAGTCCCAGTACGTCCCTGAGTTTCAGTTCATTTTTGTGACGTGTTTCAGAAATATGCTCGCTGAGACAGAGACTGCTTACAGCTCACCATTTTATTTTATTTATTTTACAAAAGCACAATGTTTTGTTGTTTGTGTGTACACAAATAAAATTAGACCCTTTATAGTCTCTAATGATGTCTTACACTTATCTGTATGCCCCAAAATGACAGAGAATTTTATGTTGTTTCCGCTGTAATGATGAAAAAATCCAGCAGGACGTGGCAGCGTAATATTTTTGGGTTACCTAACCTTTTAACTTAGCTAACAGTGCATTTTACTCAACCTTGATTCAGCTTCAGGCAAAGCCAACATTTATTTTTTTAGGTGTTGTATTTTTTAAGGAATAATTTACCCCAAAATGTAAATTATTTAATCATGAACTCACCCTCATTCCATCAAACTCGTATACAAAAATGCTATATTTTGAAGAATTTCCCCTCTGGTCTTTTCTATATAACAGTTAAAAAATTATAACACAGGAAAAACCCTATAAAAGTAGAAGATAGAACATAGAAGAACCGCAGTGCCTGGATAAGTCTGTCAGCTGAACTCGAAATTGTTAAAGAATCCGTCAGTCTGATTTTTGAATCAGATCAATCTATTCATTGATTCATTCAACTGAATCATTTACAAATCAGTTCACTGGATGGGAAGATTATCATTATCAGTGTGAATATGCCATATTTATCATGTGGAATTTGGAGAACAGTCATTTGGAGAGAAGACATATGCAATATCCCTATGAAAGAATCCGTCAGTCTGATTTATGAATCAGATCAATCTATTAATTGATTCATTCAACTGAATCATTTACAAATCAGTTCACTGGATGGGAAGATTATCATTATCAGTGTGAATATGCCATATTTATCATGTGGAATTTGGAGAGAAGTCATACGCAATATCCCTATGAAAATCCACTGTGGTGAGTCAAGCTGTTAACTCACTAAAATAAACATTTTTCAGCAACCAAGTCATGTGTTCTACTTTCCGTTGGCTGTGTAGAATTAGAACTAGCCAAAACTGATTCGCTAATGAATCACTCTTTTGAATAGATTATTTTTCAATTAATCAGTTTGGCAAAATCATCTGAAGGCAAGAAGGCAAGTTCAGCTCACACAGACCTTTAGGCACCACAATGCCACATGTCTGTACAGCTTCATTCATGCCCAGCATGGCAGCTGATGGATGGATGGATGGATGGGCTGTCATCAAAGTACCTTACTTTGAGGGTTAAGGATCAGTCTTACCTGATCAACCCTGCACTTGCTGTCCTGGTGCACAACATAACTTCCTTGTTACACACCACCACCATAATTACTCAATTATACTTTATGTAAAGATAAATGTTCTGCTTGCAATCATCATTATCATCAACAACTATGTACTTAACACCCATAGGTGTCTAATGCCTTGTTAATATTCTAAATTAACATGTTGACTTGACAACCCAACCCAATTATAGTACTGTTTACAATAGGGACAACAAAAAAAAAGTCATTATATTACTTCAAGTGTCTAACATATCACTATGTGGGATCAAATCTGTGACCTTTACAGTAATCCTAACACTAACATAACATTTCTTTCACAAATTGCTGCATGGTGCAAAAACAATCACTAAAACAAACATTAAAAGTTAATAGAGTATGTGTCATTGTCTTGTTTCTATTTTATTACATTATTTCAGTAGTTTAGTGTTTGTCTTTTATGTCTTGCATCATATTAATTGTCCACACCTGTTCACACCTTTGATTACTGCATTTACTGTAAGTGTTCTTTTTGAGGTCACATGTTTGATATTCCTGCTTACAAGTATAGTTCCAGTTTCCATCCAAAAAGTATTTTGTTGTCAAATACTTGGAAGATGACATACTGTAGTTTATAAAGTATTAAGTATATCATTTGTTTAGCAGATGTACAATTGTCAAGAGAGAAGATCACAATCATAACTGCAAACATTTTGAAAGAAGTAATGTAAGAACGTTGAATCACTGGTGCAATTTATTTGCTTAAAAGGTTCATGTTTGTGTGATATTACAAAACCACATCTGTGTGGAGTCGAGGTTGAAGTTTCCATATTGGCCTACTTTAAATGGTGTTCTATTGCACTTTTCACAAATTTTTTGTGAGTTGAATAAAACACAGAATTATGTCTGTTGTTTGGTTAGTCGTTGTTGGTATTGTTGTTTTGTTGCAGATCTTCTTATAATACTGATATTTTGATAATCTTTTCTTGTTTGTGGAATCCTTGAGGTTTATCTATTTTTGCAGCACATCTCTGCACTTTGCTTTCCTTACTGAGATATTTGTTATTCATCCACACCAGCCTTTGTTCTCTCAATACAGACCCTTAGCCATTACGCTGCCACAGCCTATAGAATTTCTTTCATTTTTGTACTTGTTACAAGGACAGTTCTCTAAAGCAGCCAGAGTTTAAAAGGATTAATTTGAGAAAGAGCACTATTTATGTGTCATCAATATCTGGCACTTCACTTGCCTTTGTATCAGCACCTTGGTTCTGTTTTGAAGTATTCTGTGTCTGTGGGTAAAATTTGTTCCCAGTGTTTGTGGAGCAATATGTTAAGGAAATTTTAGTGAAAATAATATGAAATCTTCATATGTTGAAGTATTCCAAGTGTTTTTTGTTAAAGTGCTTTCATAAATTGTGTGTGTGTGTGTGTGTGTGTGTGTGTGTGTGTGTGTGTGTGTGTGTGTGTGTGTGTGTGTGTGTGTGCGTGTATTTATCACTTTGTGGGGACCAAATGTCCCCATAAGGATAGTAAAACCCGAAATTTTTGACCTTGTGGGGACATTTTGTCGGTCCCCATGAGGAAAACAGCTTATAAATCATACTAAATTATGTTTTTTGAAAATGTAAAAATGCAGAAAGTTTTCTGTGAGGGTTAGGTTTAGGGGTAGGGTTAGGTTTAGGGGATAGAATATAAAGTTTGTACAGTATAAAAACCATTATGTCTATGGAAAGTCCCCATAAAACATGGAAACACAACAAGTGTGTGTGTGTGTGTGTGTGTGAGTATGTCACCCTAAAAATTAACATTTTGTCATCTTAAATTTACCCTCCATTTCTTTCTTCTGTAAAAGAAGAGATTATTGCGTGATTTTTCCCCAAACCACTTGAGTGCAAGTCACGCCCTTATTGAATACTACCATCAGGCTTATCTTACAGTTGGTCGGCATCGGATCCATTCACGATATTTCTGGAGTCCGATCCTTGCACTGTATGGTTGAGATGACCTGTGAAAACATTCCTGAGGGCTTAGTCATGACTGCGGGCCGTGGTTTGCGCTCAAGTGGTTTGGGGAAAAAGTCACGCATAATTTTTTGCTGAAGGAAACATGCATAAATGGGCACCATACAATTTATGCACTTGTATTGACCACAATGAGCTGTGAATTATCAGTTATCGGTATCGGCCCAGTAATTCCATTTAGGTGCATAAATAAAGATTTTATTTTAAAAGTCTGTTACTGACACAAAGCTATAGTATCATACAGCTTCATAAGACTTGGAATGTGTTGTGCAAGTCGAATGGACTGCTTTTATGGTGTCTTTTTGACATGAGGACCAATAAATAATAACAATTTTCCTTTTTGAGGGATTTAACCATTTAAGTATGTTCAGTGACGGAGATGTGTGTCTTCTCAGTGCTTTTGGATAGTTCAGCTCTGTTGGACTGAAGGTGCATTTGAAAATCTCAGCACTTCCTGTACATTCTGTTATCTACCCACAGCATGTAAATCTTATTGCAGCAAAATGAAATTCCGTTAATAACATTCAGTTAATCTGTGCAGATTTGCCTGAAATCCACACCTCTTGAACACGGCCTTAACCCTATACTTAATCTGCTGATGGTGATTTTCTCTTTCAATAATATGTTTGAGAACTGGTAGCACACACACACACACACACACACACACACACACACACACACACTCATATACACGCACAGCTGTCCCTCACTCATTTAACTGTATTGGCTCTGAAATGACTATTGAAGGAACGGATTCTGACAAGCCTATATTGTACATCACTATCGGTCCACACATGCACAGCTGCTGATTTAGTGCTTTTTGCCAGACTTTGTTACCCAGACCCTGTAAAGTCTGTGCCCTGCCTCCAGGACTTACAGTAGAAGCATGTGCAGAGGTCACATGATCTCCTGACCAGCTATGTGTGAGTGTTTGTGTTGTTTATATAAAAGAATCAACCTTTATTTGTCCTGTTATTAAATCTCTCCACTCACGTTCTTTCACTCTATCTCTCTCTCTCTCTCTCTCTCTCTCTCTCTCTCTCTCTCTCTCTCTCTCTCTCTCTCTCTCTCTCTCTGTCTCTGTCTCACTCTCTCTCTCTCTCTCTCTTCAATTGATGTGTTAACACTGTTGTAGGAGGTTGTTAGCTGCGGTAATTAGCACTCACAAAGCAGTGGAGCGTGTTTGCATAAACGCACATAAGCAGATACAGTATACATAAATATCCCATGGTCTCCTGTAATGAACAGGGCAGTGACTTGACTGAGCAGCTGGTCTTACAGTAAATTCTACCAGAAAATTTTTCATTCTATGGTGGGGGTTATTACCTCATTGAAGAAATTAAGTACACAGTCTTCTACCTTTTGTCTTTTTATTGGATTTTTTGCTTTTTCTGGCTTTTTTGGATGAAAAAATTAGTGAAAAAATCCCATAGATGTACATTGAAGTAGGAATCCAACCTATATATAGCAACCAGAATATCAGACTTGGAGACTTGGGGGCTGAGCTTTGTTGACATGGGCCAGTAAGCTACAACCTAGCAACAACCCAGAATGCCCTAGCAACCAACTAACAACCACCACAGAAAGCCCTAGAAATTGCAAAGCAACACACATAAACCACTCAGAACACCTTAGCATAGCTGGACAGCAATAGCCTAATACCCTAACATCATGGCAATGAGTTTTGCATCATCAAACATCACATTTTCTAGTTTCTGTGTTCAACCTTTCCATTACAATAACGATAAATACTTAATGACTCACTTATGCACAGAATAAAGAAAGATCTCACAGTAATTTTGTTTACTGAGAATGGAAACAGCACACTGCCCATTGTGCCATGTTGACAGTAAATTAGATCACATCAGCACACTGAAAGCGGACAATCGCATGTAGTATTGTCTGTTTAGTGTTGTCTGTTTGAATCTAAACAAAGGGGTGTACTGTATTGTAGCCTTGTAGTCTGAATATCAAGAACGTTAAACTTTCAAATGTTATAATAGTTTTAAAAAGCTGCAAGATGTTTGGGATGATGGAAAAAATTCTCAAAGGATATTTATACCAGGGCATCATTTGAAAAATAATGAGTTTGGGAACCGTGAGAGTTTTCAAATTACTTTTAACCTTCAGCTGTGTTTCAAATGTCAGTTCTTACAATGCATTGGAGATGAGAGAAAAGAGGTTCTTTGAAACTCTCCTGTGCACAGCAAGACTGTGACTGTAATTCATTCAGATAACAGATGCCAAAAGGCGATAATAAGCACCCAAGGACCATTATTACCCAGAATGCCAGAGCACAGGGTTTAGAAGAAACATGACGTCTGCCCTAATGGCTGTCAATGTTTCCAGTAAACCCGCACACACTCTCATTTACAGACAAGAAGCTGAAGTTACAAATTTTCTCTTAGAGGGTTATTTTACCCCTAAATTAAAATTGTCATTTACTCACCCTCATGCTGTTCCAAAATTAGCTGACAGACTTGTGGAAGACAAATGGAGATGTTGGACAGATTGTTAGGGACTTACAGCCTCAGTCCCCATTCATGTTTATTGTCTGAAAAAAAGATGCAACAAAATTGATGGTCAGTTTATCTATAACATTCTGTCTTTGTGTTCCACAGAAGAAAGACATAAGGGTTTGGAACAACATGAGGGTGAGTAAATGATGATATAAATTGTATTTTTATGTGAAATATCCCTTTAAGTTCTTTCATATGCTGCCTATACCTAAAGAGGTCAAGAAGATTACATTTGTTTCTTTCACATAGCAGTGTAATCTAACAAAATGTCTCACAAACAGCATGAAATAACAGCTTTCTGTCTCTTGTGTCCTTCCCCTACACTAAGCTTAATTTAATTTATTTAATTATCTGTATTATTATTATTTTCTGCAGAAGTACCTATGGGCCATTTGGTGAATATAAACACTGTACAAAGTCTAATGAAGTGTGCTCTCTCTGAAGTATATCATTTATTTTCATTTCCTCAGCTGAACAGTAGGGTGACGTTTTTCTGTAGAACAGAATAAAATACATCATCGGATTTGCGCCTCTGCTTCCAGGAACGTTCCACTCGATGTAAGTAACATGAATACAATACAACAAAGTACTGCTCTGTCCCTAGGGAGGTAGTTTTGCAGTCACTTTGAGGAAAGTACAGAACACAGTGTTTGAATCATACAGGAAGGATGTAATTTAAACTTAATAATTAAAAGAATGGATGAGACTTTGCCTTTTATAGTGATGTCATAATAAGATTGTTTCAACTCTTATAGCATTTCAGTTTAGTTGTTGAAGTTTTCATTAATAGTACAATTATTCAACTTAAGGAATATATTGAAACATTACATTGCACAGCTAGAAAAGGAAGCAAGATGAAAAAGTAGGCTTACATTTTGCATGATTCAAAATAGAATCCACAAATCGAAGGTGCTCTGGATCAATCTCAAAACTATCAATAAAAACAACAAATCATTAAAACGTCAGACAGATGTCTTGTGCATGTATCTAATGATGTAAGCTATATGTTTGTAAACATGAAGCTAGTTCATGGCATTTTCATTGTGCCATTTTTGCATTGATGGATTAAATAAGGTGAATTAAGTATAATTTGCTCACAGTGGCCCAGACCTTTTTAATACTCGTAGTACTGGTCACCAGTTTGGGCACACTAAATGCTTATGCTTAAATACTTGAAGTTAATTAGTTAGTTAAATATAAGACAGAGGCTATTTGAGATCAATGCTATTTACACTGCAGTCCCACAGACACCCTACATCAACCCTCTACCCCTAACTTTCCAATACATAAAGTAACCATGGGTTACTACAGTAACCATTGTATCACCATTGTATTTTGTGGTAAAATCATAGTAACCACAAAATTAAACATGGTTACTTTATTACCACCATATTACTGTAGTAATGTCATGGGTAATTGCATTAAAACTTACACAAATGTACACAGTGCAAATAGTCCCTCTGTAAATGTAAATTCTGCTTATGTATGCATCTTTTTGAATTATCATAAAAACAATTTTATTTTTATTCAATAGTCCTGTTTTATTATGTCTGACATGTAACAGGTTGATGAATATATATCTTCACACATTTAACACACTTCTGAAGCCTGATAAATGAGGCATATAAAAATGAAAACTACTATCAGACATACAATATGCATCTTTACTGTTAAAATTATTAACCCACATGCAGTAAATAATATTTATCATCATATTCCATGTTCACACTTACTGTAATAACAGCTGTTTTTGATATTACAATCGTTACTTACTGCATTAAAATAAATGCAAAGACATAATTTTAGCAGTATGACATTATTTTCATTCGCATATCCTTTCACAAACAGTAGCCTAAGTGCTGCGATGTTGGAGAAGGTGTCCCTGTTAGGAGTGTAGGTGAAGGCAGACGAGGGACGAGGATCTACTAGCAGCAGGACTTTATTTAAATGAAAGGGCAACATGAAAAAACACAAACAAAGGAAACATCCACGATGGGAAAAAGTAAAACATAAACACGGAAGGCATACAAAGGGTTAACCGGCGGGATAAACATAGACCGAAAGCACGGAAAACAGGCATCCACATACATCAACGATCGACAAGGGAATGGAGAACAAACAGGGTTTATATACACTGGAGACATGATGATGACAAACGACAATCAGGTGAGCACAATGACACAGGGCTGGCAGTGATGAGGGCCAGGGATCATGGGAAGTGTAGTTTTAGACAAAGACAAGTGAAACCCAGGGCAGACAACAAGGGAATCGTGACAGTCCCGTTCTACCTGTTAGACCTTCCATGGGTTTTGTTTATATAAGATAATTGGGTAACACTTTAGATTAAAGCCCTCAATTTACAGTGTAAGTACAACAAATTTACAGCATACACTATTAATACAAAAAGGTAACTACTCATTACGTACTTGTAGGTATAAGGGAACAACATGCAAAGTTTGGGTAATAAAGGGGTAACAACCTGGAAAATTACAAATAATTTATACTGTAAGTATTTTATAACTAAGGGGTAACAATTCTAATATTATGTGGTATATGACCTTATACTACGCTAATGTGTACATACTCTATTATTACAGGATACATGTTTCTTTTTTTTCTTCACTACTGTCATCAGATGGAGTTTTGCTTCCTTGCCATTGTTGCCTTTAGCTTGCTCTTAGGGGGCTTAAATGACTATTAATATTCAGAATATATTATCGAATTCACTGTATTGACACTATCGGATGAGAACACAAAACTTGAACTAATTGAGCTGAATAATTACATTACTGTCTTGAGCTGCTTTATAGCTGAAATTGAAGTATTTTTCATAATTGATGCATTTTGAAACATTACTGTTCTTTTTCTGTTTATTACTGTGAAGCTGCTTTGAAACGATCTGTATGCTATAGTATAAAGCGCTATATAAATAAATGTGATTTCACTTGACTTAAATTGACATGATGGAGATATTAAGTGGTATATGACGTACTATGCTAAACAACAATCATGTGGGACCAATTTAGAAAGAACATACACTGCATACCTTTTTGTAATAATACATAGGTGTATATATATATATATATATATATATATATATATATATATATTTATTAGGGCTGTCAATTTAACGCGTTAATTTAGTGCAATTAATTTTACAAAACATAACGCGTTAAAAAAAGAACGCAATTAATCGCATGCCCCCGGACCATAATAAGGAAGATTCCTGAGAAATGCAAGCTTGTAGTACCTCCTGTTTACTCCAGAGGGCAGTAAGTGAAATTTCAGCTGTATGAGCAACGCACAGTTTATACAGTGAAGAAAACACTTCAGTAGGCAGAACAACACAAAAATGCGTTACGTTCTTGCGTTCAAAACACTCGAAGGAGCGCAAATGCGATCTAAGGGATCTCAAGATGTGTTTTAAGTTTGAGTATATATATACACGTACCATTTACATACCATGTAATATTAGAATAGTTACCCCTTAGTTATGAAATATTTACAGTATAAATTATTTAAAATGTTCCAGGTTATTACCGCTTTATTCCCCAAACTTTGCATATTTTTCCCTTTTACCTACACGTAAGTAATTTATAAGTACACTATTATTACAAAAAGGTATTCTGTAAATTCGGTGTACTTGCACTGTAAATTGCGGGCTGTAATCTAAAGCATTACCGATAATTATTGCAGTAGATCATATTTGGCCTCCTATATGGCATAGCTGTTGAACTTTAGAAATGAAAAGCAACCATTTGCAATCGGGGCTTGTGAGAATTCTTTGTGAAAAGTTCAAATCTACCTACAGCAGCTGTGGCCTAGTTGGGTCTAATAGAGCAGACATGATAACAATGACAGTGAACCCTGAAATATCATGATTTATGTAAAATCCCATTTTCAGCTCAATTTGTGAACTCTGCTCTTTTCTGGGCTGCCAGATGAACCTGGAAGTGGTGAAACGGTGCAATTGTTGGTATACAGTAAATTCATCTATGGCATGAGCTGGGAGTGAGACCATCTGTTTGTACAAACAATAGAAGACGAGTTTTCTGAAAACTATGATTATGTTTGAAATTCCGTTTGGTGATGGTAGTGGTGCTGAAATGACACATTTCACCTTTAAAACAAGAACTCTGTCAGGGCATGCTTGCAATACCTGCTGGGAGCACACCAAGTAGCCAATATGATCACACAGGAAAATGACATGTTGTTTCCGAAAGTTCCAGTACTCTAGGATCAACCACATTATGCCGACATACCAACACGTGCCGCCATCTATCAGACATTTATGCATCTTCTCCAGTGTGTTTACCTTCCCCTGTGGTGTGACTGAATGTGCATTGCATTTGTAGCTTTGGAGACCCGGATTTGGATCCCATAAAACTAGGACGTAATTGCGTTTGCATAATCGGTGATGAGTGCGATTCGGAGGTTATATTTTTCCCTCTAATTTACATTTTTACAACTAAAATATGCCTCTTTACTGTATTATTGCCTGTACAGTTGACAAAAACTCATTTTTGGCATCCCTCCATGGAAATTTCACCCTGGAAAATGGAGCTCAGACATGCCTATATGCCAAACAACAGTTACCGCTTTTGGCCACTGGGGGTAATGTTTTGCTTTTCTGTAAGCACATACTGATTTTAGTTAATGAAATGTCAGCCTATGTCACTGTAAGTTCAGTCTGAATTGGCATAAAACTATTCCCTCTTTCTTCGTTGGTTGCTTTAGTTTTGTTAATGGATTCTGTGCAAGTAAGAATTTGAGTAAACATCCTTTAGTTTAACTACCATGCTGTTCTCTGGAAACGGTGCAGTGAATAGGAAATTAAAATATTGTTTAGACTGATTTAATCACAGCCATCCATATTTCCTTGAAAGTAAAATTATCCCAAATATAATTACATTCAGATAAAATAACCACTGGTATATTCAATTGAGCCTAATATGTATTACATCAAATCACTTCAGTACAGTAAATTATGTGTTTGCCAGTATGTGAGTGAGAGCGATATGATAAGAGGCAATAGAGTGAAAAGGAGGTTTAGAAAGACAGTGAGTAAAAGAGAGGAAAGGGATAATAAGGGAGGACTGATGACTAGGTAAACACAAGAAACCACAAATGGGATAATGTGCTCTTGATCAGAAGAGCAGAAATATTTGTGTGACATTTAAGATCTCATTTCTCCAATTGCAAGTCTAAAGTCTAAACAAACCAAAGCTGGTTTGAGCCTCAGCTGACAGATCTGGACACAAAAAAGAACAAACCACTGTAACGAACCCCGCTCCTCTAGTTCTCCCCGCTTCATCGAGCTCACAGGCTCGCTCCCCGAGCTCACACGCTCACTCCCAATCACCCCCCTCTGGCTCTCATGCACGCTCCCAATCACCAGAGTATTAGTTTCACCTGTACTCGTCCCAATCACCTGGTTATTCGTTTCACCTGCACCGCTCGTTTTCTCCCCTATATATATCACAACCCTTTCGTTTCACTCTTGTTGGTTATTGTTTAGTTTACCCCTTCACTTCCCAGCTCTAGTGTTCCCCTAGCTCCCCTGTCTATTTAACTCGCTTGTTTACCCGTTCTGCTATTCTGACTTCCCCGGCTTCGACCTTACGCTTTCCTCGACCACTCTCTTCTGGATTTGCCCTATTTGTACTTTTGCTTTGCCTGCAATAAACGCAGTTTGACTATACATTGTGACTGTCTTTTCTTGTGCGGGTTACAGAATAACCAACCCTACAGAAGACAGTCACAATGGAATCCATTGAGGATCTCCGCAGCTCGCTAGAGCGGATTTGCATGGCGCTTTCTGCCCAAGGGTCTACCGTTGGGAAACACGACCAAGCGCTCACGGCTCAGGGACAGCAAATACAGGAAATACTGCAAACGGTACTTACCATTTCCGATCAGTTTCAACCTGTTCCACCTGTGTCTGTCCCTGTACCCGTTGATGTTCCCACTGCATTTCCCAGCGCCGTGAGCTTTCAACCCCCCAAGCGGTTTGACGGTTCGTCGGAAGCTTGTCAGGGTTTTTTAATGCAATGTACTGTTTATATGACGTATCACCCCCTTTTAAGCACTGACAGTGAGAGAGTACATTTTTTAATCTCACTGCTCTTGGGTAAGGCAAGGCAATGGGCCACTGCATTGTGGACTGCCGAGAGCCCCCTTTTGAAGTCATATGATCAGTTTTGTCACCAGATTGCCGTGGTTTTTAATCACCCGGCAGCTGGTAGGGATGTAGGCAGCCGCCTCGTGTTTTTGAAACAGGCGTCATGCACAGCCGCTGCCTACGCACTTGATTTCCGCACCCTTGCCGCGGGTAGCGGGTGGAGCGACCCCACTTTGTTGACTGTGTACCGCCTGGGTTTGAATGACCAGCTCCAAATGGAATTGGCATGTCGAGGAGAATCGCTGTCGCTGGAGAACTATATTCAGCTCTCCATCACAGTGGATAACCTGCTTCGCGACCGTGCTTGTCGGAGCCCCTCTGTCGTCCAAGAGTCTGCTACGGGTCTCAACTTCGCCTAAACTTCGTTTCTCCGAGTGCTCTTCCAAATCCGAACCCATGCAACTTGGTGCGCTCCACTAACCCAGGCAGAACGAGGCTAGATGGTTGACACAGAGCCTCTGCCTATTCTGTGGCACCCGGGTCACTGAATTGACTCATGCCCAGCCGGTCCCGGCGTTCCCTCTCAAAAGCCAGGTGAGAACGTCTGTCTTTCTCAACGTTACCCAGAAACAAGTCTGCCTCCCGGTAATGTTGAGTTTTAACAATGTCTCTTTTCTACCCCAGCCCTAGTGGATTCGGGGCAGCGGGAAATTTTTAGATGATGGCTTGGTCCAGAAACTATCCATCCCATTCAGTCCGGTCGTGCCACCTCTCAGAGTTAACTCTCTAGATGGGGCACCCCTCGGTTCGGGTCTCATTTCCTTCCGGACCATGCCATTGTCCCTCCAGGTGGGCTTGTTTCACACAGAGCTCATCCAGTTTTTTATAGTGCACTCACCTAGAGACCCTGTGGTTTTAGGCCACCCCTGGTTAGCGCTTCATGACCCCCACATTTCCTGGTGCACGGGGGAGCTGTTGCGCTGGACCGACCACTGTTTGTCACATTGTATTTCCCTTCCGGTGTCCTCCACCTCCGTAGAGAGCCCCGAAGTGAAGTCTCCTGTCTCCATCCCTCCTGAGTACTCCTCCTACGCTGATGTGTTCGAGAAGACCCAGGTTAGTCTCCCCCCACATCGCAGTGTGGACTGCGCCATCGATCTCCTTCCAGGGTCCCCACTCCCTAAGAGCCGAGTGTACCCCTTAACGCTACCCCGAAACCAAATCCATGGAGGACTACATCGACGAGGCGCACAGTCTAGGCATCATTCGGCCGTCCACCTCCCCGGTGGCATCCGACTTCTTTTTCGTGGGCAAGAAGGACGGCGGGCTTCACCCCTGCATCGATTACCGGGCCCTAAATAAGGCTACGGTGAAGTTCGCCTACCCCCTGCCTCTCATCCAACCATCCCTCGAGCAGGTCAGTAAGGCTAAGATCTTTACTAAGCTCGACCTCAGGAGCGCGTACAACCTTGTACGCATCCGCAAGGGAGACGAGTGGAAGACTGCGTTCATCACCACCAGGGGGCTCTATGAGTACTTGGTGATGCCATACGGCCTCGCCAACTCCCCCTCGGTGTTCCAGTCATTCATGAACGACGTCTTCCGGGACATGCTAGACCTCTTCCTCGTCGTCTACATCGTCGACCTTTTAATTTACTCCTCCACACTCTCTGAACACACCGTTCACGTCTCGAGTGTTACAGAGACTGCGAGAACACGACCTGTTCGTGAAGGCAGAGAAGTGTGCCTTTAACCGCCCCTCTATCTCCTTCTTGGGCTACGGCTTATCTGCTGGAACTATGGAGATGGAGACCGACAAGGTTGCCGCAGTCCTGTCCTGGCCTGTGCCCAGCACGCTCAAAGAACTCCAACGATTCCTGGGTTTCGCCAACTACTACCGCCGTTTTATTAGAAACTTTGGCAAGATTGCCACACCCCTCACGTCCCTGACCCGAGGCAACCCGAAGTTCCTCACTTGGAACACACCCGCCCAGCAGGCCTTCCAGGCCCTAAAGGAGGCCTTTACAACCTCCCCAGTTCTCCAACAACCTGACCCCACTCTGCCGTTCGTGGTAGAGGTGGATGCCTCAGAGGTGGGGGTGGGAGCTGTACTCTCCCAACCACACGGGACTCCCACCAAGCTATACCCTTGCGCTTTCTATTCCCATAAACTGTCCTCCCCCGAACAGAACTACGATGTTGGGAATAGAGAGCTGCTGGCCATCAAGCTAGCCCTGGAGGAGTGGCGTCACTGGTTGGAGGGCTCTAGGTTCCCTTTCATCATTTTCACCGACCATAAGAACCTGGAGTACCTCCACTCAGCCAAGAGGTTGAACCCTCGACAGGCCATGTGGGCGATGTTCTTTACCCGCTTTAACTTTTCTGTCACTTTTCGCCCGGGCTCCCAGAACATCAAGGCTGACGCCCTCTCTCGTCTCTTCAACCATGGCTCAGAACCCCCGGGGTCGGAGACAATCCTCCCCACGTCGTGCGTCGTCGCACCCGTTAGGTGGGAACTGATGGAGGCCATCCTGCAGGCTCAAGGCGACGAGCCCACGCCTCCTCAAACGCCCCCCAACAGGATGTATGTACCCACCATTATTCGCCCCAGCTCATGCAATCGGTTCACACTTCCCTCTGTTCTGGCCACCCGGGGATTACCTGTACTACCGAGCTCCTTGCTAGGAGATTTTGGTGGCCCTCGCTCAAGGACGACGTCCACGACTACGTCCTCTCGTGTCCGGTCTGTGCCCAGTCCAAAACACCTCGTCACCTTCCCGCAGGACTCCTCCAACCGTTACCTATCCCTGACCGACCATGGTCCCACATCGCCATGGACTTTATTACCGACTTGCCCCCCTCCGACGGCCGGACCGAGATCCTTGTGGTAATAGACCGTTTCTCCAAAATGTGCCGCCTGATTCCCCTACCGGGTTACCCAGCGTGACACAACTGGCCGACCACATGATCACCCACATCTTCCGAAACTTTGGTATTCCGAGGAGATCACTCGGATCGGGTACCCAGTTCACGTCTCGCTTCTGGCGGGCCTTCAGTGACAGACTGGGTATCCAACTCAACTTCTCCTCGGGATACCACCCCCAGACCAATGGCCAGACCGAGCGTCTCAACCAGGAGATTGGCAGGTACCTGCGAGCCTACTGCGCCCAGACCCAAGGCAGCTGGCACACCTATTTTTCCTGGGCCGAATACGCCCAGAACAGCCTGGTTAGCTCTTCTACTGGTCTTACCCCTTTCCAGTGCGTCCTGGGCTACCAACCACCCCTTTTCCCGTGGGAAGCGGATCCCAGTGACGTTCCGGCGGTGGATGCCTGGGCCCGAAGATGTGCCCAGGTCTGGAGAGCCACCCATGACCGGATTCAATGCTCCACCCAGACCCAGAAGGCTAAGGCAGACTGCCGACGCCGTCCTGCACCCCTGTTCCATCCGGGCCAAAGGGTTTGGCTCTCGACCCGAGACATCCGCCTCCGTCTCCCATGTAAGAAGCTAAGCCCCAAGTATGTCGGCCCTTTTAAAATTATTAAACGTATTAACCCAGTCACTTACCAATTACTTTTGCCACCCCGCTGCAAAATTTGTCCTGTGTTTCATGTTTCCCTTTTGAAGCCCGTGTTCTATAGCCCCATGTTCCCGCCCACGGCAGCCCAAACACCCCCTCCACCACTCGATGTCGGTGGTCAACCCGCCTATACGGTCCGGGCCTTGCTAGACTCCCGACGTCGGGGTGGCGAGTTGCAGTATCTGGTCGACTGGGAGGGCTACGGACCTGAGGAACAGTCGTGGGTACGATCGAGAGATGTCCTGGACCAGGCTCTCAAGCTAGACTACCATCGCCAACATCCCGATCGTCCCGCACCGCTTCCCAGAGGTCGCGCTCCTCGCAACCGAGCGCGGCCGTCCGGAGTATTATCAGTAGGTTTGATGCATTCTGTGATGTTTTGTGGTGATATTAGTTTGTATTGTCTCACTTATGTTATCTCCTTCATGTTTGATCAAATAAAATGACAGAGAAACATAACATAAAACCAAAATGTCCAATCATGATTAAAAATATATTCATGAAAACTAACAAACTGACATCCTCATGAAAGCAAACTCTCAATCCCTTGATGGTCAGTTTTAGTTATATATTTCCAAACTGCATCCTTTTAATTGTCTTGGCATTGTGCAAATAATCAAGGTATCAATACAGTATATTATTTCTGAAAGTCTATATACCTTCATTGAAATACTTCAGGAATAGTTCCCCAAAAATGAAAATTCTGTATTTCTTTGTGTTGTTTAAAACCCTTATGACTTCACCTGTGGAACACAAAAGGAGATGTTTGGCTGTATCCTAGTCTCAATCACCGTTCACTTTCATTGCATCTTCTGATGACAGAATTTATATTTTTGGGTGAACTATCTCTTAAAATTAAATTGAATATGGTTGTGTGTAGAGTTTTGTGTGAGGAGTGGCCACGCACAAATACACACATTTATCGGCGGACACCCTGCCCTCTGCAAACAGAGACGGAGAAAACAAGATGGAGTGAGAAACAGTGATAGAGAGGGAAGGGGGGAAGGAAGTCACAGGGAGGAAGAGAGAGGGAGAGGGTTGTGATTATGATGCCTGTTGCTGGGATACTGAGTCCTGCGTAGATGGAGTGGATGTAAAATGATGGAGAGGCAGATTGAATGATGTGGGCTGACAGCCACGTGTGTGCAGCTTGTGTGCACACCTGCATATACTGCATGTCTGTTTGTGTATATGTATGCAAGTGTGTGCTTTTGTATTTCTTGCCTTGTCAATGCTGAGTGTGTAGATCTACACTAGGGATAAAGACCAATGATGGCAACCCCTATGGAATAACAAACATCCTCCATACCAGTATTGACCTCTCCTCCTCACACACACACACATACACACACACACACGGAAATGTCCCCTTCAGCACCTGAATCCAGGATTAATCTGCTTTTCACCACATATTAAGCATAAACACTATGGAAAGTGTTTGAGTATGAGGGCAGCTGTCATACAGGTTTACAAATAGCTAAGCACTCTGAATCTCATTGCAATTTGATGTACAGCACCTCTGTGGGAAAAATGGGTCCCTGCTAGATCACAACAGGAGACTGTGGGGTGCGAAAGTCACAAAGAGCAGGCCTATTTTTTCCAAGGGCAGTTATAATTGAGCTACCCCAGGTTTTTACCCCAGGTCGAGCTAAAGTCCTCATTACTCTGTTCAAGTGTACATGTAATAGCCCATGTGTAATCAAATAGCCAAAGAAAAGACGTCAGCTGAGGTTGTGACGTAAATGTTTTCCGGGTCGAAGAAGTCAGCTAGCTTCTAAACAGCAAGACGCACACCGCAGGCTCAACAACATGGAAAACTTTACAGCCACGTGCATTTCTAACATTATTTATGCATTTATTTTGGTGCAGAACAGATTTATCGTGCAAGTCCAGCAGGCTTCTCGATATTTGTGCTCCAGAGACAGGAGAACTCAGAGCCAGATCACTCACACTACTCAATCATTTTTGACCCAGGAAACTCCCAAATGGAGGAATAAATCTCCACAGAATGGGACGACTCCCAAACAGGTCAAGAAAATGAAGAGTTACTGATTTAGTTTTACTGAAATCTAACTTTTAAAGTGCATGCAACTTTTCTATGCATACAGTGTATGTATTGTGATTTTGATTGGCACAGTGCTTTACTGCACATGGTGCATGCATATTACATGTAAAGGTAGATATGAAAGAGAATCTATATTTCTTATCTCTTGATAGGAACATTTCCATGGATTGAGTTTTATATGGATGAGGATAAATTATTTGCATCATTATAATATATTTCCTTCCAAGTGGACAGTTGCGTAATTGATGGTGTGCATGTGCCTGTGTGTGTTTGTGTTTGTGTTTCCACGAATATATGTTAGTGTGACGAGTGTGATGTCTGTATAATGTAGTTTTAATGTCATGGAGTGATCCTGTTGGTCACAGCTCTTTGTCTGGCTGTGATATTGTGACGTTCTGAGAAAGCGCATGGCTCATAAATCTTTTAAATTTAGCAGCAATGTTTCCGCTGAGCATACGTAAGAAAAAGGCTTCTGTTCACTTTCCTGGTTTAAACTGTGCCAGAGGCCTGCAGAGAGAAGACAGCATGATACCACCACAAAAAAAGAAGAAACAGGAAAGAAGAGTGGGAAGAGCAGAAGAAAGAGAACGAGAAACATCCCTCTGTGAATCTATAAAGTTATGAAACCAATCCTAGCATCTGTACACTTCTGTAGTTCTGTTGTTTGGCTCTAGTCATGATAGTAGGGTCCTTTGTTTATCCACAGAATGCTGTTTACACGAGGACAGACACTAAGATCTAGAGAAATCAGTAGAGAAAGCTCCCATTTCAAGTCTTTGTTTTGCATGCTTCATTGTTCTCTGCTAATGAAAGCATAAAAAATAGCATTTTTGTGGTGTAGTGAAAGAGGCACTGGCTCTGTGAATACTGCCTTACAATCTGTTATTTTTATGGTAAAAGAGTTTTTTCATAGAATTTTTACAACAGGAATTTTTTTTAATGATTTCTGACAGACTACAAGCTCCCACCAAAAGATTTGGTGATTTTCAGATCAATAATTTGGTGTGACATTATTCTTGAGATCATCTGGAGATCATGTTCTTTCGTCTAAGCTAGCTTATGGTCTCCATTTTTACCTACCCTTGCACTAGAAACCTATGCATTTTGTAAGATTACAGCACAGTCTTAGTTCAGCACTTGAACATTTCTGAGTCAAGAGTCTTGCTGCATTGATGAAGAGTGAATGCCTAGGAAACACCTAGCTAAGGCTTAACTTAATTTATCCAAAGAGGACATGTCCCTGAATAAACATTCTTGTTGGTCCTGGAACAACATTCATATTAAACAATCAGATTTTAGGGTTAGGTTCAGGCTTAGGGCTGAAGTTAGGTGCTTGAAGAAAATTCCTATCAACCTATCCCTCTGATTTTGGGAAATGGTTAGGTTTCTGAACTGAAGGTCCTGAAAAGCCAATTTAGGACCCATGCTGGCAACTTGTGGTTTTCATCATCGGTCTGGGGTTGGGTATTTATACTAGGAAAGGTTGTGGGTAGGTTTGGAGAGATGGGGCTTGAGTGTGAGGGTGAGGGATAGGATCAGATTAGGGGTTAGGAGTAGGGCTGGGCAATAAAATGATGTCAATATTTTTAAAAAAATATAGATATTTATGATAAATTTTGAGTAATTTTTTATATTTAGCCAATGTTATACATCTAGACGATCGAATCAGGTGTGTGTTGCTAAAAACGAGAGCAGTTTGACAAAGTTATTCACACAACTAGCACAGTCATGAAATTAGCCTGTGAGAAAGTATTAATAGGCAGCCTTGCTGTCATGAAAACTGACAAAGATGCTAGGTAGCTTCTAGCTAGCAGCTAGATATCTGGAAAATATGATATCATTGTGTACCGATCAAGACATTTCTGCAATACAGCTATCGACTGAACACAACAACAACTCCGACATCAACACCATTGCTCTTTATGTATGTACAATTTAGTTAAACTTTGTTCATGATCCATAGCGCTGTCACAGGCAAGAAAGTGTTTCTTCTTCTTGTGATGTTTATTGCTAGTTGACAATAACATGTTTAACAAACATGTGGAATGCAGTTCCACAAATGGTATGAAATGTGTATTGTGAAAAATATTGATATCAAACGATATGAAAAAAAAATACTGTGATATTATTTTGGGCCATATCGCCCAGCCCTAGTTAGGAGTTTGGATTAGGAGAAGGTGTTAGAGTTTAATGGGATTTAGGGTTGGAGGTTTGTTTTCTTAGGATGGGAGTAAATATGTGTCCTAACAAGGTGCGACACTTTGCAAACTCTTTCATGTAGGGCTGCACGATTATGACAAAAATAATTATTATTAATCATTTACCTTGATATTGTAATTGCAATTAATTTAAATTAATAGAATTTACATTAAAATACTTTGTAAAGGGATCAATGGAAAGGAGGAGGCGAGAACCGGCTTGACGATGTAAATAATGGTTTTAATGATAAACTTAAAAGAAGACACAAACACACACATGACGGACATGTCCGTAAACGATCTCTCTCTCCCGCACGATCCCCTGCAGTCAGCCTTTAACCCTCACAGAGGCATAATTAGCCTAATACGGGACCGGGTGTGTAGGATCACGACCCAGCCCCGCCCTCCGCCCTGCCACATTCTTATTTGGGGTGGATCAACTGCATGCCATGTTTTTAATGTTGGCTACACATCCAAAACAAGCTGACAACTGTATTCATGAATTACTTTATTGCTGTTTTATACAATAGGAATAGTAACAACAGGTAACTCAGGAACAGTTACCTAAACGGTCAACTTTATATTAGCCTTCTCAAAAGCATAAAAACAAATCTGTAATTAAAATTTGGAATAAATCATATACAGAAGTGAGTAATGGACATGCCTCTGATTGGTTAAAATGATTAACTACTACAAATACATACATTAAATAAAACATTTTATGGATACGTTTGACGCATCATTGGTAGACAAACATACACTGCTATAATTGACACTTTTAATGATTAGTTAATTGTGGCAGCTGTAAATGAAATCTCGATTAATTATTTGATTAGTTGTGCAGTCGTACTTCCATGTAAATTTAAGCTTTTGTCTTAACAGACTGTGGCAAGTGACAGGACAGGATTATGTTGATCGCTTGATTTCTATTTCTGCCGCGTTGTGCTGGATAGCCCTGCCCACCGTGACAGCTCGATTTTGGACCAATGAGATGCTCATAAATGTTCATTAAACATCAAATATCTTCTGATTGGTTGTGATTATGTGGCTTTGCACAGCAGATATGCATTCTGTGTGGACAGAGAAATTGTTGCTGGAACCTTGAAACATCACGCCTGGTTAGAACACAATGTAAAGGTTAGGTTTAGATAAAAGTCTTTCTAGCAAGTCAGTCAACTGTCAGTCATGTTTGGAACGCTCTTGGGAGGCTATTTCCAGTGATGCTAGTGCAGCTCCTATCTACTTGAATGGGAAAAGACGGAAATCTCCTAAACGGTTGGTCAAGATTACGATCAAAGGATATAGTTCAAATCGGCAATAAAATCATAAATCGTGCTTCTTTACCTCGGATTACACCAAAAAACAACATTTTCTTGGCTTGTATAGCTAATGCACGTGCAAGTTTTCAAGTTGATTGACAGGTGATGCCTGTCTAAATGTCTGATGTCTGTGTCTAAATGGTGATTAGCTCTTTTACGTGCAAGGCAGGAATTCCTTTCTACATCCGTTGTCCATTGGCTGCCATTGGGCATTACAGTTTTCCATTCATTTTAATAGAAGTGGCCCATCTCTACTAACTAATCTCTGGTTTAGACTCAGTTTGGGGTAGAGATTAAAATTGTAAGGGGTGGGGGTAGGAATTGTATTTAGGTCACGTCCTCACTAATAGACTTTCGGTTTAAACTAGTTTCCTCGTCATTTTACAAAGTATGCTATACTTTTTAAAAGTCTCTAGTTTCGATAGAGGAAAATGCCTTTCCAGGCTGTATTAGAGGCCTAAATGTTGCAAAATCAATGCGTTTTCAATAGAAAATGTTTTGCATGGGCCAATAAAGGCTGAAATAAAGGATGCTAATGGTGATTCGGGAACATACTTGGCTAAATCATGAAGACCCACATATGTCTGGGTAACTCAAGGAAAGGGATAAGGGTCAGGGGTAAAGCTTTTTTGTCACACAAAAAGCAATCAGGAGGCCTGTTTACTTGAACTATTAAAACTAATAAAATATTGTAAGCACAAAAGAGAAGTTCAATAAAATAATTAATGTTTGTCCTTCTTCAGAAGAGATGGATAGACATGAAAAAAACAGTCTAGCAAATTTAAAATAATTGATTCAGGCACCAACTCCTAGAGCAGTGACAGAACAGAAAGTGACTCGTTTCGGGAAAACAGGCATCAACCAATACTGGACATGTATTAGCTCAGGGCACAGACAAACACAGAGACACATCCACTCACACAGAGTCTCCATTCATCCCTGTCTCTCATCTCTTCTTCGTGTTGAATCTCACAGGGATTGAGGCTTGAAGTGTCAAAGTTAAAATGATATATGAGTGCTGTGATATAGGAGAGGCCACTAAGATAGTCTGGGAAAGACAGAAATACAGAGAGCAAGCTGGAATAGAGATGTTCAGGTCAAATTTCCCGATTCTCAATATCGCATCAATAATATGCTATAAAACACACTCCTTTAGTCTTTTCAAAAATGTAAATATCAAAGTAAATAAATATAAAAACTAATGCATGGCTCCCTCCAGTGTTTCTCAATTAAGTAAGCACTGCTTCATGTTTTTTTAAGTAGGGCCTTATTTAAATTTGTTTTGTTTTCCCCAAATCCTGTGTTTACATTTTATTTTTTGAATGTAATGTTTTTAAGTTAACCAGGGACTATTTAGTATGTGGTTAGCAGCATTAGAGACTGAAACTGTCATATTTTGTTCTACAACATAAATTACACACCGCCATACCATAGTTTTGAAGCCATTACATGCTTTCAAATTGTAAGTTGCTAACAAGTTGCAACATAAGGACTACAACCAGGATGTGAGTTAAGGATGAGAGTTGTAGTCCTCAAAACCGCAATTTTTTTTGAAATTCCTGAGGGAACCCATGGTGAATCAGCCTTCCATGTTGGCCTAAAAATTGACATCATGACTGAACAGCTCTATAATGTACATGACAGAAATTTTCAGTGACATGCAAACTTTTTTGACTGCCTTTGGCTTTTTCTTTCTCTATTGCTCTGTCTTTCTCTCGGTTGGAGTCTTTCACTCCCTAAAGGTGTTAAATTTTATTGAGTGATATGGTTTACTCACAGTGTCATGGTAACCGTTACCGTGGAGAGGAGAGGAATGGGAGGGGTCATAGTTCTCTGAGAAACAGTGTTTTACTGTACAGAAATATTCACGGGAACCAGGGGCAACCTTATCCAAGGTCACAAACTGACTAACTAAAACGTGCTGTTTGAATGCCTCCGGCATTAACCAGTCACACCTCCAAGTGCTATGAAACACTTACCACAATCTGTATTTCTTGTGTGTAACTTACAAGTGTCTTAATATGCTAAAATCTCAAAGAAATCTGAGAAACAGACCCTTCCATTTACATTAAAACTTTTTTTTTACCATTATTTTCACTAGAATTCAAAATTGTAAATATCAAATAATGGGCCTGTCCCTTCAGAGAAAACTTAGATTTTAATGTTTTGTTTTAAAGATTTGCTGCTGACATGAGCTTTATTTAATTCTGATGGATTGAGCCACATTCGAAGAAATTTGTAAAATGCTGATAAACACACTGATACGGTGCTTTCTTTATTAATGTGTCAAGTTGGTTTGGCAACAATAAGAGTCTACAGACTTATGTTACAGTCTTACTAAGGTGTAACAATTTATTAATCTCACGTTTTGGTTTGATGCAGAATGCCGAATTCATATTTCAATATTCACAATACTTTAAAAAAAGAAAGATTGAATCAAGAAAAGTTAAGATTGAATGTTGTATTAATTGCTTGTGCAAAACAGTTCCTTTCCTTTTATTTGTAAAACTAAACAAAGTACTGTTAATTAAAGTGCAAAATGTTCCATCAGCAATAGACTGAGACTAATAATCAGAATGGGACCTATACCAATGGCAGCGGTAACACTAAAATAGAATAATTAATCAATCTGCTAAACTGAAAATACAGAATTATGTTAAAAACATATGCTTGCACTCTCAATAACTACAACAAATTTTAATCATTTAAATTAATACTGTAAGGTTTAAAAATAGTAATGTCAAATATATTTTATATTTGTTGGTATATAAAATATATTAAAAAAAAAAAAAAAAATTTCATGGCAGTGCATGTTTATCCATTAAAGTAGTGTTGGCCTACTCCAGTAGGTGGTATGTAGGTGCTACTTCATGGATATCTATAAGAATATGTAATGTCCGTAACACATTATTATTGTAATGTCATATAGTGTAATGATGCATTAGGCTTTTGTTGACAACAACCTCTGTTATTCAAACCTTTCGTCGGTCAAAATTGAGAGAGCTAGTTAATCGCTATATATTGAAATACATTTTTTCATATCCACCATGCCTATGGTCATATTTATGTACCGTGATATATTGTGGCAATTATGTATCAATTCTTCTTCTTTCTTTTTTTTTATTCTTATTTTAATCTCTCCTATGTAAAGCACTTTGAATTACCATTGTGTATGAAATGTGCTATATAAATAAACTTGCCTTGCCTTGCCTTGCCTTGTGGCACGATATATTTTTATACCCCTAAGTTTAATGTCTACAGAGTAAGACTTACATTATGTACTATATTACATAGTGAAAGAGTTGTTTATTCCAATACCTATTACTAATTGAAACTACTTCATGAATATTGATGTCTTTTATCATATTGCCACCATTTTATAAAATTCTATGTTCTTTCTTATATGAACCGTATTGCTTTAATAAACATTATTGGTATTGTACACATTTGGTATGTGAGTTTGACTATATTTTTGCAGATGCATATCTTTATGTGTGTGTATGTGTAATGTACATACGTGGCTATAGTTTGTTCTGGAAAATAGAATAAACTGCCTTTGGGTACAACCCTTATTTTAATGGATAGTGCTAGTCTATAGTAAATATAATTACATTTATATAAAAACAATAGAAGTCTATGGTATGTTCTGATACACAGTAGCTAATTAAATTTGTGTGAGTGTACTTAGCTATATACAGTCCAAATCATTCTCCACACCCTGCCAGAGGCCACACACACTCACACACACACACACACACACACACACACACACACACTGGACCTGTCTCTCTCAGTTAAGTGCTTTACACAACTCCTTTGTGTAGCTTCATAATCACGCATATTTAAAGAGCACAGCCTAAGCATTAATGGATCAATAGATTTCCAGAGACAGACCCTGTCGCCTTCACAGTCAGTTAATGGTGGCCACTATTCAAACAGTCGTCTGGAGTCTGAGAGAAGTCAAGGTGAACCCCATCAGACACAGGCTGTGAGTTTAATGTTCTGGTTTGAGCCCGACACACACACACAGACACACTGATAGAAACACAGTGCTCTCAGCTGCACACAGAGATTATAGTTAATGCTCACGCTACTCTACTGTCAGGCCCAGAGGAGGTTGACAGTTGTTTTGATGACAGAGAAGGGAAGAGAGAGAGAAAGAGATAAATGGATGTTGGGAAGGAAGGGATGGATGGATGGAGTGGAGATTAAAAACAAATAGATTTTTGTTTTCCGGATTACACCATGTGTTAGATTTGATACCAGATAAGTGGGTATTTTAACCTCCTGACATATAACCAATGTTATGAGGGGTGTGAGTAGTTCACCCAAAAATTGTTTTCTAAAATATTTACCCGCCTTCGTGTCTCTCATTTAACTTTTTTCCTTGGAACACAAAAGGAGTTATGAAGGTGTTATGTTAGGCAGAATGTTATGGATTGACAGACTTTTTCTTTATCTCTCGCTTTCTTTCCCTCTTTCTTTCTCTCTTTCTTTACTACCTTCCTGAGTTGCGACAATCAGACACCATTTGGAGAGACAGTTTGAGCGATCATGCATGCTCTCAGTTTCACTCCCTCCAACACACGTGCTCTCTGTGTCAATCAAACATGCACTGTCTAAATCTTTCATCAGTCATCATCCCAGCAATATTTTGTTAGAACCCTTATTGAAATCTCATATATATAGGTTTGTCGCAATACCACTAATAACAGCAATAACAGTTTAATATGAAATAATGGCACTGTATCTTCAAGCAGTTGCTTAATAAGTATTTGGAACAAAATGGAAACGACAGTAAACAAAACAAAGACACTAATGATTTCTCACTGGAGTTTTGGAGCTTGTAATGGATATATCTCTCTTTTTTTAACATATCTCTGCTCATGGTGTTTATTGGTTGCTAATAATCTTTGACAGTGATTATATAAATATAGAACTATTCATAAATGTTTTCAATTCAAATAAATGTTAGCATTTAATGTTAACAGTGTGGGGCACTAACATAACTGCAGCATATGACTTTTAAAAGTCTGGCAAAGGGCAATATAAAAGCTATTTTTCCCCCCCTGAAGGACTTGCTGGGGTAAGTCAGGGCTCAGTGCTTGGCCCACTCACTGTGTCCCATCATTCAAGAAAATGGGTTCCCCTTCTGTCACTCACTTGGCGTTGTGTCGATGTAGTGACACTAGTGGTGCTCTTGGGAGCCCCAAACACCTCCAATCTTTGAGAAAAGGCCAATGAGAATTGGCGAGTGCATGCCATATATAAGGAGCTGGAATGCGGCCACTCATTCAGATTTTTTATTCAGAGCCGAGCAGTTGTTTGTCATTGAGCTGAATACCACTGCCAGTCCATTCATCTCTAAACGAAGAAGCGTATCCTGTTGGATATACGGTGCATTCCAGCGGTTTTCTCTCCTTCTGCATGATCACTGCAGAGTATACCCCTGGGCGCTTCGACAGCGCTAAGAGCGTAAATATATTCCTGATAAGAGAGTATATTTTCTCTATTAGAGCAAAACACATTGACTTGAACATCTTTTTAAAGACGCGTCTTTTTAAAGATGCCTTTCCGTCTTTGTGTAGTTCCTGGATGCGGTCGTTATCTCTCTGCCTCCGACAGCCACAGGCGCTGCTTCACATATCTAGGCAGCAATCACGCTGAGGCAGCATTCATGGATGGTTCAAGTTCTCATTGCGAGAGCATGACCATGGCAACATTGCGGTCACGGCCCCCATTCCCCAGCATGCTCGTTTGGCCCGTCGAGCTCCAAGATGAGACCAGCTCGCCTCGTATCCAGCTTAAATCTCAAGGTAGGATGAGTCCTCGATCGCTTCATCGGAGAGCGCGCTGGCGATGTCACACACTGAGGACTCGACTAGGCAGCCACCTTTGGGTCTGCCCGCCCAGTCTGAGGCCGAAGCAGAGCTGACCACCATGCTTGCCCGGGCCGCCGCGAGTGTCGGGTTGGACTGGAACCCTCTAACCTCCCTAGATGATTGGTTCCTGGGTTTGGGGCACCGCTCACAGCTTCACCCCCCATTCCTTTTTTCCCTGAAGTGCATGGCAAACTAACAAGGTCGTGGAGGACACCTTTTTATACCTGAACGCGACATCCCAGTTCGTCTGCTCTCACTACCCTTGACGGCATATACACCAGGCCAAGGCACTGAAAGAGCCTATGTGATGCAGGAGCTGCGCTCGGCGACTGACCTCACCTTCAGGGCCACGAAGGTCATTGCACAAGCACTAGGGTAGGCACTGTCCTCCTTGGTGGTCCAGGATGGCAGGATCTGGTTGACATGAAGGACGCTGACAAGGTTCGCTTTTTCAATGCGCCCATCTCCCAGATTGGCCTATTTGGCAACACCGTCAAGGACTTTTCCCAGCAGTTCTCGGCGGCGAAGAAACAGACTGAGGCAATACAACACATCTTGCCCTAGCATGGCTCAAGATTCCGTGCCCCGTCTGCTCGCCCAGCGTAGAGCCCCCAGCAGGAAGTGGATGCCTCCTTCCTCACGGCCTGTCACTAGTAACCCAAGATAGGTTCCTAAGCACCCCTGAGATGGAATACCCAGGGAGCGAGACATCTGCCAGAACCCTGGAGCTGGTATCCAACCACTCCGTCCCCAGCTGGAGGGCTGGGAGGTAAATCTTGTGTTCCCTTTTGTTTTGTGTTCGCCGCACTCCGAACAGGCTGGGTTACCCACATTTTCAAAGAGTGGTTTCCTCACACCTTGAGTCACAGAGCCAGTGTTTATGACCACCGTTATCATAGCAACTGGACACCGAGCACCTGCAGCCTGGACGCCACGAACGCGGGCCCCCCGCCTTCGTATGCCTTTGCATGCCCGACGACATCACACTCACACCCATGGCCAGACGGTTATGACAAGCTACAAGGATGGTCATGGGGGAGCCTTCCTCCACCATCGTTGACCCCCCCCCCCGATGCCGGTATATGAAGCAAGGTAAGTGCTTCGAGGTTACCCTCAGCGCAGCCACCTCGGGACGAAGTCAAGCTCCTTGATGTGGCGTTTCCTGCTTGCCCCCACCATGAGGCCCCACCCCCAGGTATGTCAGACGCGATTGTCCCCCTTTGTGCCCCTTACCTGGAGTACTGACACTTGGCTAATGCTTCCAACCCATCGTGGTGGCTGGCCAAGACCATCCAATTCGGCTACGCTATTCAATTCTCCAGGTGCCCGCCCCGGTTCGGAGCCCTCCGATTCACCTTGTTGCAGGGTGAGAACGCTGCCTCTCTGCGTCCAGAGATCTTGACCCTTCTGCACAAGGGCGCGATAGAGCTTGTCCCTCCAGCCGAGATGAGGAAAGGGTTATACAGCACTTACTACATCGTGCCAAAGAAAGGCGGTGGTTTGCGGCCAATCTTGGACCTGCGAGTTTTGAACCGAGCCCTGTACAAACTCCCGTTTAAGATGCTGATACGGAAATGCATTTTGCCATGCGTCCGGTATCAAGATTGGTTTGAGGCAGTAGACCTGAAGAATGTGTACTTCACGTCTCGGTTTTATCTCATCACAGACCCTTCCTACGGTTTACTTTCTATGGTCAGGCGTATCAGTACAAGGTCATCCCTTTCGGCCTGTCCTCTCACATCTTCACGAAGGTTGCAGAGGCAGCTCTTACCCCGTTAAAGGAAGTGGGCATCCGCATACTCAACAACCTCGACGACTGGCTGATTCTAGCACACTCTCAAGAGTTGCTGTGCGCACAGAGGGACCTGGTGCTCAGGCACCTCAGTCGTTTAGGGCTTTGGGTCACCTGGGAAAAGAGCAAGCTTTCCCCGGTTCAGAGCATCTCTTTTCTCAGGAAGCACTTAGACTCTGTCTCCATGATAGTGTGCCTCACGAGTGAGTGCATGCAGCCGGTGCTGAACTGCCTGAAGTCATTCAGGCGGAGTACGGGGGTCCCACTTAAAAGGTTTCAAAGGCTCCTGGGGCATATGACGTCCTCGGCAATGGCCACACCGCTCGGGTTGATGTATATGAGACCACTCCAGCACTGACTTCATTCTCGAGTCACAAGAAGGGCACGGCGCCGCAGCACACATAACGTGGCCATCACGCTGATCTGCCACCACTTCTTCAGCCCTTACAGCAAGCTTCTAGGCACGTCGTGGTTACGAAAGATGCTTCCAAGCTACTCTGGGGCGCCATGTGCAATGGGCACGCTGCCGCTGGTTCCTGGACAGGGCCGTGACTGTGTTGGCATATCAACTGCCTCATGTTGTTAGCAGTACTGCTCGCCCTGCGGAGGCTTTTGCCATTGATCCAGGGCAATCGTGTATTGGACCGGCCAGACAACACAGCAACAGTGGTGTATAAAGAACTGCCAAGGCAGCTTACGTCCAAGTCACATACCACAACTCGCCTGCTGCCTCCTCCTCCAGAGTCAGCAGTGTAAGGCTGACATCAAGAGGTCATAAAAGTAAAAGAACTCTGCGAGAACCAAGTCATAAAAACTCTCACACAGAAGAACATCTTCACCTGAGTCAACACATCCTACTGAGCAAGGACAATAAAACACAAATCTCACATCTGACCTCTATCTAACCTCAGGCCAATTTAGGCACAAACATCTGCCCCCCTCATCTACATGCAACAAAATATAATATGTGATGTATACAAATAATCTAACTAGTGGAACATGTTTGGTATCATTTAAAATGTCTCAGTGCGTCTGGTATAGTGCTCTTATTCCCAGGTTTGTAAACTTAATGACAACAAAGTAATAAGGTCTTTGCCAAATGCTTAATAATTCTGGAGGTATGTCCCCAGGACTTCCAAACCTAACCACTCCCAAAATCCCCTTTGTCCATGGTTTGGGTATTTAAGGAGGTGTGACATATTTCTCAGGGTTCTCTGTAGTCAGAGGAGCCCACACAGTTTACTGTGTGTAATTTATATCAGGTTATTGCAATTCGAATTTCTTATGTTTTGATAAAATGTCTAACTTTGACTTATCACTGTCTAATTGGAATTGATGAATTGATTGTTACCTGGTCAATAAATTGTAAACATTTGATTTTATTCTAACTGATTCTGACATTGTGTTTCCCAAACAGATTAAACCATTTGTATGTTACCGCAAGTCTGCGTCAGATTAGTGACGACTAATATTTGGCATCGATTCAAGTGTACTTGGTTTGCAAAGACAAAAATGGAATTTCCGTTTAGAACAGCAAACGCTGCTTGACCAATCTAAATTCGGGTGTCTTTCCTCAGTTTTAATTTGATGTTTCTCCAGATAAGTGTACGTGGGAAACCACGCATGGCCAATCCAAAGCTATTACAAGAGAAGTTTTGTTGGTTACATCTGTAATAGTGGCCGTGACCTCTACTGAAGAAAACGTTAAGTTACATTCAAGTGTATGCAATTCCATGGGGCTACTGAAGTATCTTTGATTGTGTGAACTTGAACGTGACCGATCTCAGGTATATAGCAATTACCTCTGTTTGATGATCCATTACTGGCCGCTTGTGATCGTGAGACCTGCAGTGTAGAGAGAAACACGCGAGGACCTCAAAGCGACATAGTTTCTTAATCTAAATGGGTAAAGTATAATTAAAGGAGTTAAAAGAATAATCAAACATTCGCTCACTTTTAATGATGCTCAGATATCATTAAAACCTTTTTCATTTATGGAGTCAGATGAAATAACGAGATAATACATAAGAGAAATGTATTTCATTTAATATTGTTGTGTTGCGTAACAAGAAAGACAGTAACGTGCAGAGACCTTCACCCGTATTATTGGAGACCGCCATTGGACCGATAAAAGGGCTTACAGCAGCGACTGAAGTGGAGACACTTCGACACTTCATAAAGTGATAAATGTAATCTGATTCTGATTATTGTGATGGGCCATGCCATCAAAATTATAAAAATTTGAATGAATGAGTATAATAATTTGTATAAGACTCATCACTGTTCCATTATAAGAGTTCTTTGTGAGCAGCGATGCAGCCCGCGCCACCATATTGGTTTCTGCAATTGGCCCCGACCGGACCCTGTTTTAAACCAAGGTGTCTTAAAGTCGAGAGAGAGATAGAGAGAGAGAGAGAGAGAGAGAGTACAGTGAGTACAGTGAGTACAGAGTACTGTGAGTACAGTGATTTTCAGACTGATCCTCCAGATGGCTTTAATTTGCCTGTTAATCAGGGTGTGTTATTAAGGCTGTTCTTATAAAAGGCCTGACCTCCACATTGTTATCAGCCATTATAGAGATATAAACCAAAATAGAAGAATGTTCCAGATCCCTTTCCTTCCTCTTTGGGTATGTGGCTGTGTGCTCTGCCCTGTGTTTATGGTTAAACGGTTCTGAGAAGAGTTGTATTATTGCAGTGATTATTATGAAGCATGTAATAATATCATTGCGGTAATTGTGGGAAGTGTGACGGTGTTGCTGTGGTAATAATTTTAAGTGTGATCTTTGCTCTGTGTGTGTGTGTGTGTGTGTGTGTGTGTGTGTGTGTGTGTGTGTGTGTGTGTGTGTGTGTGTGTGTGTGTGTGTGTGTGTGTGTGTGGTTTTATCTTCTCTTTAGATAAACATTGCACAACGTCACAATCACAGTTGAATTCACACACATATGTGACCTGACTGAAAAAATCTTTATAGACATTTCAATACTATCTCTGCATCTATTTTATTATTCATTAGTATAGTCTTCTATACTTGGGTAAATTGTTTAATAAATTAACATGCACCGTGATTTAAAAAGAAAAGTGTATCCTAGATAGATAAATGCTTATATAAAAGGTTTCAAGTAATTAACAAGCAGCTTATCACTGAGGGATTATAACCTGAGGGAGATTTTGCATTACACAGCAGACAATACAGACCACTAGGCTTTTTAGGGTCCTTTAATGAAATATGTTTCGCTCAATAAAACCATTACAGACACAGGAAGAGAAAATAATTGTGGCCTCATTATTAAACCCGATTGATGATTTCTGCTGGGCTTAGAGAGCAATGGAGAAAACATTACAACAGGTCCATGTTGGAGATACACATCGACTCCATTGTGAAAAAGGGCCAGCAGAGGTTGTACTTCCTTCGCCAGCTGAGGAAGTTCAACCTGCCACCGGTCCTACTCAGCAGTCATTGAGTCTGTCCTCTGCACTTCAATAACTGTCTGGTTTGGTGCAGCTACGAAATCAGACATCAGAAGAATACAGAGGACAGTTCGGTCTGCTGAGAGGATTATTGGTTGCCCCCTGCCCCCCCTTCAAGAACTATACACTTCCAGATTGAGGAAAAAGGCTGGTAAAATCACTCTGGACCCCACTCACCCTGCCCACTACCTTTTTGAACTGTTGCCTTCTGGCCGGCGCTTCAGAGCTCTGAACACCAGAACCGTCAGACACAGGAACAGTTTTTTCCCTCAGGCCATCCATCTAATGAACAGTTAAATTGCCCCATTGAGCAATAATTATGTGCAATACACAGTTTCATTTTAATTTATATTATCCAACATATCCACTTCTGCCATTACTTACATTGCTCTGTACATAATATACAGTTTTTTGTTCTTTATATAACAGATTGTATTAGATTTGCACTACGTGTGTGTATGTGGGTATGTATGAAGGTGAGTGTATGTACGTATATGTATAATTATTTATTTTGTGTTCTTTTTTGTTAATTACCTATGTCTTGCTGCTGTTTTTGGTATTGTTTGTATTGTTGTTGACTGGAAGCTCCTGTCACCTAGACAAATTCCTTGTATGTGTAAGCATACTTGGTAATAAATCTGATTCTGATTCTGATTCTGATTCTGATTCTGATGTGATACAGCCAACATATATTAAACCTTAAAGGTGACCAGGCTTTGACTCTATGGCCTGATGGAAACTGTTGACCTTGAGACAAAGTGAAACAATACACACAGAAAAACAGCTGCTGGATGATGCATGTACCACTATTATTAAAGAAATATGATACGGCCCACCCTAGAGTGTGCTCTAAGACATTAATTAGAAACATTATTCCATCGCCATACACACTCTTGCCCCAACCCCACCCACCCACCCACACACACACACACACACACACACACACACACACTTTCCCTCTCTCAGACACTCCATTGAGGCCTTGTGAAATATTACCTAAACAGGTGATTCAGTATTTTCCAGTGAATAGCATAAACTCACAACTTGGCAGGCTTTTTCAAGTGCTGTGGAGGGAACCAGCAGATATCTCCTGAACATGGCAGGTGAGAGTTCATTTCACAAGATTTTATGCTCACACCTTGTCATTTTCATCAGTACATCAATATATGCACTTTGAGTGACTGTGCACTTTAGGAATACACTCACACCATGTCATTTTCCATCAGTACAGCAACATTTGCGGTTTGAGTGACAGCAAATTTTCTGTCTGTGTTCACATGTCCAGTCAGCTGCTGCCAGTCAGGCTGCTTCAAGGCCTAGAGAGAGCAGAAAATAATGTTCAGCATGTTGTGGAGTTCATTTTCATTTTGCGCCACTATTCCTGTAAATGAAAAAACACAGTATTGCTGCAGAAATCTTTTATTTATTTATTTTTGCCACTGGCTTCATTAAAATAAGCTCTGCTCTGTGTCAGTGCAGCAGCTGAGTGCTGACTGTGTGACTTCTGTTTTTGGCTCCTTTGTGATGTCTTTTTCTTAAGCTGCTTGGTTAGTCAGAAAAATCAAAGTTTTAAGATGAACTGCAAATCTGTGGACTGCACTGCTTTGCAGGAAACATTATGGTGTTTAAATGTCTCTATGTGTATACGTAATCAGTGTCTATGTGTTTGTATATGGCAGATGTTTATGCTATTTAAGAAATCAAGAAAGAGCTATGCTGGACAAAAAAACTGCTTAAACCAGCTGCTTTGCTAGTCTTAGTAAGTAAGTAAGTAAGTAAAGTTTATTTATAAAGCGCTTTTCACAGATAAAATCACAAAGTGCTGTACAGGAGGATAAGTAAAAACAAACAGTATAAAATGTATATACATATGTAAGATTAAAGTGACACTAGTAAAAACCCAACAACCAAAAGCCTTATTAAATAAACATGTTTTCAGCGCCTTTTTAAAAGATGCAACAGTGTCTGCCAGACGCATGGACAGGGGCAGGGCGTTCCACAGTCTGGGAGCTACAGACTGAAATGACATGTCCCCTCGGGTCTTATAACGAGTCTTAGGGACTGCAAGCAAGTTCTGGCCAGAGGACCGAAGAGTGCGGTCAGAGGAATACAACTTCAAAAGGTCCAGGATGTAATGTGGGGCCTGACCATTTAAGGCTCTGAAAGTCAGCACTAAAATCTTAAAATCAATCCTGAATTTTACAGGGAGCCAATGGAGATCCATTAAGACTGGTGTTATGTGAGACCTTCGAGGGGCACCTGTTAAAAGTCTAGCAGCAGAATTTTGAACAATTTGCAATTTGTTCAAAGCAGACTTATTCAGACAGATAAAAACAGAGTTGCAGTAGTCAAGTCTTGTTGATACTGAAAGCATGAATTATTATTTCCAGATCTTTGTTTGATAACATTTTGCGAATTTTAGAGATGTTCCTAAGATGATAAAAACAATTTCGGACGAGCTGTTTAGAGTGTGTCTCCAAAGACATGGCCTGGTCAAACACAACCCCCAGGTTTTTGAGGCTGGATTTGACAGAGCTGCCCAGAGAGCCAAGGTGCTGTTTGATCAGCAGGATCTTATGGTCTGGGGCAAAAATCAGAGTTTCAGTCTTGTTTGGGTTTATCTGTAAATAGTTTGTGGCTAGCCAGTCTTTGATGGAGGACACACACTCTAAAAACAGAGACAAACGATGAAACTCAGACTCGTTAAAAGAACAATACAACTGGACATCATCAGCATAGAAATGGTATGATACATCCTTGAAACAACCAATAATTTGACCAAGTGGCAAAATGTACATTAAAAACAAAATAGGACCCAAAACTGAACCTTGTGCCACTCCACAGGACAAATTGGTCACATCAAACTGTACATTGTTCACAGCAACATTAAAGGTTCTGTCATGAATATAGGAAGAGAACCACTGAAGGACAGATCCTGATAGTCCCATCTCATTATGAAGCCGATTGATCAGTATACCGTGATCCACAGTGTCAAAAGCAGAAGTCAAATCAAGAAGTAAAAGTACAGTGTAGCGGCAAGAGTCCGCTGCCATCATCACATCACTAGAGACTTTGATAAGGGCTGTTTCAGTAGAATGTAATTTTCGAGGGTCAAGATTGGGCTTTTTAAGGATTGGATTTACCACAGCGTGTTTGAAGTAGTTGGGGACTGAGCCAGATCTAAGTGACAGATTAATTATTTTTACCACACAAGGGCCGACAATATCAAACAATTTCAATAATAGATTTGTTGGAACAATGTCAGCGGGGCTCGAGGACGGTTTCATATTTCCTGTTATGGTCTTCACATCCTGTAGGCTGACAGGAGTGAAGGACGACCAAGACGACACCGGTGAAAACTCAATAAAACAACCAGGAATGAGTGGAGGATTTACACTGGCCCTAATGTCATGTACTTTGTTTAAAAAAACTTCAAAAGTTGTTACAGTCCTCATGTGTGTACACAGGCACAAGAGGAGCCGGAGGCGCAGTAAGATTTTCAATGGTGTCAAACAAGACTTTTGGATTTTTCTTATTTCCTGATACAAGATTAGAAAAATAAGCTGAGCGAGCCTGCTTTATCAATTCATTTAGATCTAGCATCATGTCTTTTAAATGGAGTCTGTGTACCTCTAATTTAGTGGCTTTCCACAGACGCTCTGTCTTCCGACATTTTCTCTTAAAACTACAAATATTATTATTTATCCATGGAAGAGCCTTCTTCTGTGATCCTGAAATCTTTTTAACAGGTGCTACTATATCCAAGACCGACAGACAGTGGTTTTTAAAACTTTGCAAAAGTGAATCAACATCATCACATTCAATAAATGAGCGAGATTCAAAAGAGGCAGAGAAATCACTAGGTGTTGTCTCAGTAATGATGCGTTTAAACTTTTTTAGCTTGTTTAAACTGGTCTAGCTTGTCTCCCAGCCTGGCCAAGCTGGTCTTCAGCTGGTTTAGCTCAGCCTGAGCATACCAGTAGACCAGTGAACCCCTTTAGGATGAATTAATAAAAAATATTTTATCAGGGTGTGTCAAATAAAGCTACAGTTAATACTATTAGTTAAGTTGGCAGTATTAGTTAAGATGGTTGGTTTCGACAAACCACCACCTCCTGTTAGGGATCAACTGTAACTGTAACCCCTGTTCCCTGATAAAAGTAGAACGAGATGCTCGCTTCATTGCCACACTGGGATGCCCCAGGACTGCTCTTCAGACAAAATACCTGATGATGCACCTGTGACGCATCTATTTATAGCCCTGCTAAAGGTGCATCCAATTGATGTCACCAGCAGAGGCTATAAATTCTAGTCAATTTCATTGACATGTTGCACAAATATTCACAGCTGGTCACACCTAAAACTGTTCCCAAAGCGCTAAATCAACGCAGCATCAAAGTGTAGCTTTTTGACAGGGAACAAAAAACATCATAACTACATCAGTGTAACCACTCAGTCTTGTTTTTGGGCCCTGCAACTATTGCCCCTAGAAATAACCTAGCAAGTTCTGGAGTATTATTAAAGGGATGGTTCACCCACAAATAAAATTATGACTCCAGTGGTTAAATCTATGTCTTCATAAGCAAAATAATAGATGTGCGTGAGAAACAGATCAATATTTATCTCTTATTTTTACTATACTAAAATCTCCACTTTCACATTCTGAAAGTGTAGATTTACCATAAAAAGGACTTAAATATTGATCTGTTTCTAACACAAAGTGATTGCATTGCCTCAAAAGATATATATTAAACCACTGGAATCATATGGATTACGTTTATGTTGCCTTTATGTGACTTTTGGAGCTTTAAAAGTCTAGCCACCACCTTTAACCCTCTGGGGTCTGAGTTTATTTTGGGCCCTGGAGAAGTTTTGACATGCCTTGACATGTGTGCTTTTTTCAGTTGCTTAAAAACATATTAATGGCTAAAGTCTGATAACACTGTATTCAGCACAAACTGGGCTACAATAATATGTGTGCAACATGTGTGTACAGGTTTGTATTTTTTAGAAAATAATGTTTATGCATGGTTTTTGAAATAAATACAATTGTATGTCACTGAAATAAGGCCATATAACAGATACTAAACATTTGTCCACAAGACTTTTGAGAATTGGATCTTGTAGCCTAGAGTTTTTGCTACAAAATTATGTGAAAACCATCCTGATCACTTATTCATACAAAAGAATATAGTAATTTAACTTTTGTAAGACTTAATGTTGAAAGGTAATATGCGTGTTACGAATGAGGCAGCGAAGCAGACGAGGAGAGCGGATCTAAATGCAAGCTCGCTTTATTTAAACAGACAAACCAATAAACACAAAGGAAAACCCTCAGTGGGGAAATAAACATAAAACTGAAAACACGAAGAGAACAACACTGAGAACTCGGGCAGGGAACACATACTAGGCTAACAACAACATTCAACGATAGACAAGGACTGAACCAAAAAACCAGGATATAAATACAAAAACATGGGACAAGGGGCCAATGAACAAACAGAACACAAACTAGATGACAAGGTGATTAACAGAAACCAAAAGGCAAATTAACAAGGGCAGGTGAAAACAATGAACAGTGAACACGAGGGAAAACAAGACTGTGGAGCTACAAAAAGGACAAAAGTGAAAACTATGGAATAACAAAGGGACAAAAATGGAAACAAAGGGGCAACGGTAAAACAAGACAAGACATAACATAGCCCCCCTCTAAGGATCGGATCCCAGACGATCCTAAAAGAAAAAACACCAAAAGACAAAAAGGAACCCACAGAAAACAAAATGATGGCACCGGGGGCACAGAGGGCAGGCAGGAAGTCCAATGGGGCACAGAGGGCAGTCAGGAAGTCCAAGGGGGCACAGAGGGGCAGACAGGCAGTCCAGGGGGCAACGAGGGGCAGACAGGCAGTCCAGGGTGGAACGAGGGGCAGACAGGCAGTCCGGGGGGGCACAGAGGGCAGGCAGGAAGTCCAATGGGGCACAGAGGGCAGACAGGAAGTCCTGGGGGGCACAAAGGGCAAGGACAGGTTCAGGTGGTCTGGGAGGAGGCCACAGGTCAGGGGCCGGGTCAGGAGGCCTGGGAGGAGGCCACAGGTCAGGAACAGGGTCAGGGGCCCTGGGAGGAGGCCACAGGTCAGGGGCCGGGTCAGGAGGCCTGGGAGGAGGCCCTAGAGGCGGTGACCTGGAAGGCTTGGGAGGCAGAGCCGTAGGAGGCTCTGGAGGCGGAGCCATAGGAGGCTCTGGAGGCGGAGCCGTAGGAGGCTCGGGAGGCGGAGCCGTAGGAGGCTCGGGAGGCGGAGCCGTAGGAGGCTCGGGAGGCTCTGAGGGCGGAGCCATAGGAGGCTCGGGAGGCTCTGAGGGCGGAGCCTTAGGAGGCTCGAGAGGCAGAGCTGTAGGAGGCTCTGGAGGCTCAGAGGCCTCAGGGGGTGGAGCCGTGGGAGGCTCAGGAGGCAGAACTGAGGGAGGCTCAGGAGGCGAAGCCCTGGAAAGCTCTGGAGGGGGAGCCGTAGGAGGCTCGGGAGGCAGAGCCGAGGAAAGTGGCGCCGTAGGAGGCTCTAGAGGCGGAGGCCTGGAGGGCTCCGGAGGAGGAGCCGTAGGAGGCTCGAGAGGCAGAGCCGAAGGAGGCTCGGGAGGCTCTGGGAGCGGAGCCGTAGAAGGCTCGGGAGACTTGAGAGGCGGAGCCCTGGAAGGCTCGAGAGGCTTGAGAGGCGGAGCCCTGGAAGGCTCGAGAGGCTTGAGAGACAGAGCCCTGGAAGGCTCGAGAGGCTTGAGAGGCGGAGCCCTGGGAGGCTCGAGAGGCTTGAGAGGCGGAGCCCCGGAAGGCTCGAGAGGCCGAGCTCTGGGAAGCTCGGGAGGCGGAGCTCTGGGAAGCTCGGGAGGCGGAGCTCTGGGAAGCTCGGAGGGCGGAGCTCTGGAAAGCTCGGGTACTGGCACTGGCTCTTGGACGGACACGGCTACTGGCACTGGCTCTTGGACCGTCACGGCTACTGGCACTCGCTCTTGGACGGTCACGGCTACTGACACTGGCTCTTTTTTTTTTGACAGGGAACACAAAACATCATTGTGGAAAAACTTTTTTGTGGAGCTACAAAAGGGACAAAAGTGAAAACTATGGAATAACAAAGGGACAAAAATGGAAAACAAAGGGGCAACGGTAAAACAAGACAAGGTCTTACATAACAATGCGAGGAGGCGTGAATAATCATGAATATGGATTGTAATTTACACCTGAGAGACAAAAGACCCTCCCCTGGGCCTATCAATGAGGGATAGAGAATGAATGTGAGGAGACTCAATGATCAAAATCAAGTTTTAAGTTAAAAGAAGAAATCTGACTATATTTTCTTTACTTAAGACTTTACTTAATTTTAGACCTACCAAGACTGGATTTATTTGATCCAAAATACAGAAACAACATTGATATTCTGAACACTTTTTACAATTTAAAAGAACAGTTTTCTATTTAAATATATTGTAAAAGGTGATTTGTGATCAAAGCTGAATTTTCAACATCATTACTGCAGTCGTCAGTGTCACATGATACTTCAGAAATCATTATAATATGCTGATTTTCTAATATGGGCATATTTAAAGTGCATTTTACTAATTTAACCTGAACACATATTTGCAAGCAGAAAATTTGTTGATGATAATTAGGCATTATAAACACTAGATAAAATATAATCTAAACATAATCTAAATATCATAACATATTACATACCATATTTATATTATACAGCATACAATTTAAATGCCTGCTTTAGCCAAAACAACATTTACATGTAACTAGAACTTGCTTATTAGGACATATTTCAAATGTCAATACTCTGAATCCTGGCTGGCAAGTCTGGAAACAGTCCCTCTAGTAAAATATGTACATGTTTATATAAAATAGCATGTCAACTAATGAAAACTAAGCCTGCTGACAGCTCACCCTTTTTATTTTCTTTATTTTACAAAAGCACAAGATTTTGTTGTTATTGTGAGTGTACACAAATAAAAGTAGACCCTTTATAGTCTCTAGTGATGTCTTACACTTATCTGTATGCCCCAAAATTACGGAGTATTTTATGTTGTTTCCGCTGTAATGACGAGAATATCCAGCTGGACACGCCCGCGTCCGTCGACCCCAGAGGGTTAAAAGGACCTACAGAGCAGATATATTCTTCTAAAAATCTTTGTTTGTGTTCAGTAGAAAAAATACATTTATACACATCTGGGATGGCTTGAAAGTGAGTAAATGATGAGAGAATTTTTATTTTTGGGCAAACTATCCCTTTAAGAGAATTACATCACTTTCTGTAGAGTATTAAACTGATAGACTCTGTCCTTAATCTCAAAGTAAGCAATACTTTTTATTCTTCCTTTTTTTTTACTGTAAAAAGCACACTCCCTTCCTATAAAAGTCTAAGATAATTTCCACATTCGACATTATACTTTCACAGCAGTTTCCATTACTTAAGCTGAAAGCTTATATACAACAGTTTAACAAACAAGAGTTAATTTTGAGTAACTTATGTTTCAGGCAAAATTTGACAAAATATTTTTCCTCTTCTAATGAAATTAGTAAAAAAATAAATAAATAAAAGGCCAAAGCACATCCACACTAATTTTCCATTTCCTACCTCCATAGTTCTCCAAAGTATGCAATAATAGAGAGCGTTTTCAAATGTCTCAGTTTTCAGAAAACGCCATTCCAGTTTGGATGAGAGCCATACACGTAGAAAAATCAATGCGTTTTCATCCAAAAAGAAAGTGTTGATGTGGACATGGCCTAAATATCAGCACTCTTGGAATGCCGCTTGGCTAATCAAATTAGAGAAATGGACTATATGTTTTATACAACTAGATAAAGCTGAAAATGGGAATATTATACGATTTTGTGAAACAACATTAATAGTGAGTGCATTTTTGCAGACTTTTGAATAGCAGATGTCCTGTCCCTGTCCCCTGATGAGAAAGGTGTTGTTTTGATGTTCAGTTGCTCTGTTGTGTGGTCTGGTCAGCATGGTGCTGTTTCTTCTGAAATCGCAGCTGTGGTTCCAAGCTGTGACCCCCCTCATTCGCAGTAAGAGGGAGGCAAATGTCCACGAGGAACCTTTTGATATGTAAGCCCTTCTGAAAGAACAATAATGTCAACAAAGAAAGAGATACTGGCTTAAAAACAGCATTAGTGGTAACTGTTGTTTTTATTGTTCTCACAGCATCTTAGGGAACTAGGGAAGAAGGTTACTTGGGAAAACCTATAATAGGGTAAAGGTTGGCTATTGACCTCCACTGGTCTTGTGTAGAAGAATTGACTGTTGTAAACTGTGAAGGGCTCTATGAAATCGGTTTTATCTTTTTCCAAATTCCGTTTTATTTCGTTCCCAAATTCAGTGTTTTCCATATTGTTGTCTCTGAATTCTGGGTTTTAAAGTTTAATGAAAGGTTATCATAAAAAAAACTATCTAATCTAATTAATTCGTAGAAAATTAATTAAATGAAATCAGACAATTCTTTTTCAACATACCATTGCACAATCTTTTTATTAAATGAAGAGCATCTATACGGATCCTCACACAATTCAAACCCCAAATTCTGAGATTTTTTTTATTTTGTATTATTATTAACAAACAGTTATTATTATGATTATTATTTTGGTCAAATACAGTGCTGCACAGTGGAGCATCACAGTATTAATGACAGCATTGATGAAACTCTTGCTTGAGATATTGCTTAAATATAATGTAATTATTGTTGATATATTATTATTTACACTATTACTACTACTACCTCAATGAATATTACATTTTACTGTACAGAAGTCATACATTTCTGTCAAGTGTTTTCTGTTTCACTCGTCTAGTTATATGGACATTTTATTTTGAAGTTTTATTCCGAATGTTTTTGACAGCTTCACTTCTCACCTCCAGGAAAGCAGCTTGCTATATGGGCTAATGTGCCCATTAAACAGCAAAAGGCTATGAATTAATTATATAAATATATAGTCTGCGTGTGCTACATGCTTCGTAGTGAATAAAGTACTTTTTGCAGCTTAATTTTTCAACTTAAGAAAAGCAGTTCGCTATATGTGCAGTATCCAGTATATAAAAATTATGTTTTTATTTACTGGATTCTGCGATTTCGTCAGTGTTTTCCACTACACAGAAATCATAGGGCCCTAACTATGGCAGGGCAGAGCTGTTGGCTTGCTTATGCTGTGTGTGTGGCTAAGAGCTGTAGAGTTGGTGAAGAGCTGTGTGAATTGTCATTTCTGCTTTCTCAAGCTCTCATTTTACAGCGAGTCCAGCTGGGAGTGTACGTGTATATGCATGAATATGTGCTGGTGTGATTTGTAATATCAGAAGAGCTGGTAGGCTAATTTTCCATTCCTTTGATCCGCTTGGATGCCACCAAGAGCTGGTGAGAACCATCTGGAAAGTACCTGCGTTTACGAGAGAGTGAAAAGAGATGAAATGTCTATGCGGCATGCTTTGAACATCAGTCCCTCCCCACACACATTTTCGAGAGTTTTTTCTTTAATTCTTGGCTAAATTCTTATGGTGTGGGAAGGTATTAGTGAAGTTTGGGTAGGGTTTATGGTTGAAGTGTTCTACTTTCTCTTACACACACACACACTCACACACACACACACACACACACACTCACTTTTCATATGGAAAGTCTCATGGACCTCTTAAAACTTCTCAGAGTCTACAATAAGAGTTTATTTGATTGACAGGGAAAGAAAGCCTACCCATACTCGTATTCATAATCGCTATGCTAATGACAGGGTATTATTATTCACAAGGAGGTAAAAGCGTAGGCTTGAGTCCCTCTCTAAGAGGCTGGTACAGGTTAAGAACAAAAACTTCAGTCTCCATTATAACACTCCTGTTAAGCGATCTATTCAGTGTCACCGCAATTCACATTTCTGCCTGATTCTGAATAATCACAGCACTTACACAATATGTTACAGCCCCAGTCTCTGATTTCTGTTGAAAATCAGCATTTTTCAGTTACAGGTTACCTGACTGCACCATGCTGAACCAAGCTTTACTTCATTATCCATGCTGAAAAGACTGGCTTAGACTAGGATATGTGTCCAGGTTGGTCCAAGCTTGTTTATGCTGGTTTAGTGCTGGTCTAGTTGGTTGGACCACCGTAGTCATGTTGTTGACCAGCAGAAAATGCTGGTCAATCTACATGGTTTTTCTTATGAAGCTAGTTGACAAAGGGAGGCTTGTTGTTTTCAGACTGGTTAAGCTAGTTAAAGGGATAGTTCACCCAAAAATTAAATTCTCTGATCATTTACACACCTACATGCCATTCCAGATGTGCACAGCTTTCTTTCTTCTGTAGAACACAAACAAAGATTTTTAGAAGAATATCCCAACTCTGTCGGTCCTTCAAATGCAAGTGAATGGTGACACCAGTGGTTAAATCCAAATCTTCAGAATGAATGTGATAGGTGTGGGAGAGGAACAGATTAATATTTCCTTTTTTACTATAAAGCCCCACTATTATTATCGTTTTCACATTTTGGAAGTAAAAATTAAAGTAGAGATTTATGGTCCAAACACCTGCACACCAGCATCCAATACACAAAATATGTTGGTGACCAATAATGCTGATCTTTTCAAAATGAATATCATTGTATTTTAGATAAAACTGAAAAATTATCTGCTCTCCATATTTCGACATTTTTCACTCTTCTTTTGCAGGCAAATTTTCTAGGAAATGTGGTTGAGTGCTGTACCTCAGTAAAACTTCTCCCCATATTGTACTAAATGAGAGGGTGTCTGATAATTATGGTTATTATCTTTTAAGTAGCTGAGACCTTTAAAACGTTATTTCATAAATATGAAATAGCAGAGAAATATGTGCTGCAGAGCTGACAGCTCCTGTGTTCCCTCATGCCTACTCAAACACATGCAAATTCACACACACAGACATAAACCAATGGTTTTCAACTTGACATCATTGATAATTAAGTGGTGAGTACCAACATTGTTTACTGTACAAACCAAAATTTGTAATAAAAAATATTGTAAAAAAAAAAAAAAAAGTCCTTAAAATCAAACATTGATTTTTTTTTAAATAAAATTGAAAGATTTCTCAAAATAACTATGAACTGTAAAACTGCAAATGTATAAATTTCGTTCTGTAAATATATATTTTAATAGTATTAGTCATATTACCAAGTGAAAAATTATGAATTTGCATTATAATAACATAGGACATACAGGCTTTGACATATACAGAAATCTATGCATGATATGTTTGTCCTCCCTTTTAAAACTTAATACGTTTATTTTATATCCAATGTACAACAATGTACAATAATATTTTTATGTTGTGTATCTGTCATGTCCATTGTTGTCTTTTGTTTTTGTGTTTTTATGTTGAAGTTTAGTTTAGTTCCTGTTTCCTGTTTGGTTTTTTTAGTCCTTTGTAGTTCCTTTTTATGATTGGTCAAGACTGTATTTGATACGATGAGGACGAAGACAGAGGCAGACGAGGAGGTGGGATCCACGTGCGGTTCTTTATGTAAATCAGAGTGAAGACAAAATCAAACAGGAACAAATGAAAACCTCCACATGGGGAAAACAAAACTAAATCAGGAAAACATCGAGGGTACACGGAACAGGATGAACAAACGGGAAGACAGGCAACGGCGCAAAACATCAACATTCATCAAACATCACAAACAACGACCGACAAAGACTGAACAAACAACCAGGGTTTAAATACAGAATTGAACAAACAAGGGAATGAGGGACAGCTGGGGAAACAATCAGGGGAAAACCAATCATAAAGAGGAACTACAAAGGACTACAAAAACCAAACAGGAAACAGGAACTAAACTAAACTTCAACATAAAAGCATAAAAACAAAAGACAACAGTGGACATGACAGTATCATTTGCATTAAGCATTGTTTTCCCTGCTGTATATGACACTATCAGAACAGATCTGCGACCAATTTTGGGTCACAACCCACAGTTGTGACTGTAGTATTGGACACTGCAACATAATTTTAGAAAAGGATGTCTTTTGCCCCCCTCTTTCTCTCTCTTCATCGCATATTCTTCTCTTTCTCTTCTATTCTTTTCTTCTCTCTTGTATTTTCTTCTCCACTCTTCTCTATTCATTTCTGGTCCCTCCTGCACATGACAGACCACAGCTGGCTTTGAGTCCTGTCCTCATTATCCCATCTATTGGTTTATCTCTGTTTCACACAAATCCACATATGCTTGCATAAACATACACACACTGCAATATTCAATGGCAGTGAGATATGGAAAGATGTTAGGTTGATGCGTTGTCTTCTGTACTGTCCAGAAATATCACTGATTATGCAAGCATTGCTTTCAACCGTTTTGTAGAAAGTATTGTATTTAAGTATTTGAATATTTTAGTTTATATAAATGTCATATTCTCTAGTACCGATAGCCAATGTGTTGGAACATTACTTAAGTAATGCATCACATTATTGTATTACTGACTATCTTACATTGTTACTTTTTTAAATAAAGTAGTGTGTTGTAGAGGTGGGTGATATTAGCAAAAATATATATCATGTATTCTTGACTTTTCTGGTCGATAGCGATATCCTGATATACAAATTTGTATGGAAAAGTGATTTTAAAGCATCCGAAAAATGTAAAAAAGTTCCTTGATATTTAAAATAGGACCTAATGTTGAAAGTACTGGACTTTTCAGCCATCTGAAAAACTTTTTATGCACACAGTAGGAAGGGAGTTTTCATTTAAATTAATGCTGTAATTTGATTAAAATATTTTATCATAATTAAAGTTAATGCTGATTAATCACAGATTAATCTAAATTAATTTATTTCCTTTTTATAAAAGAAAACAAAACAATACAGTATGTGACAATAATGCTTTATTATCAGTTTCCAGACAAAGCCTTCCACATTATAATGATAGAAATGCACAAAATAGCCCCAATTCAAGTAACGTTATAGTATTTGTATAAAAAATAGTATTTGCTTAATAAAAGCAACTTGTCCTTGGTTAAAATTGTGTATATTGTTTTATTGCAAATGCCTGTTAAAACCATCTATCAAATATGATACAACAGGCTTTTGCATTATATCTCTCAAACACCATTACATTAAATTCATGCCAACCACAAAAAAATAACATAAATAAATCACAGAGCTTTGAAAATTCTGACATATACGTTTTATAAAATATATTTAAAGTGTATAATTATATTTCTGTGTATTGATATATATGTAGACTGCTCTGTCATAATAAAGATCCAATTATTTTACATTACACGCTATTATGATGTCATCTAACCATAAGTTCCTGAAACCCAGTGAAAAATGTTTTACAATTTCTCTTTTTAAATGTCAATATAGTGTTTGGTGCATAAAATACATATAATAAATGTTTTTATTGAAAAATGAATATTTTGTTCATATTGTAGGCTATTTGATGTGCTGAATTGAATTGTGATACATTTCCATTCATATTTATAGACCAAGGAGAGGACATTTTCATGGCCAAACTCTTTGAAGACTCTCTGAAAAGCCCAGGGAGTCCTCTAATAATACCCCAAGATTTACCACTGTAGCTTGAATGGGCTAAGAAAAACTTAAATGAAAAATCTCCTACACAAAAAAAAAAAAAAATGTTTTTTTTTTTTGACAATTCTTTAATATGCCAGGCTTTACAGAGTAAAGGTGTCAGTTAAAAAAACTGTGCACTATTTTAGCATAATATTATTAGATAAGACGTGATACTTTTAATGCATTATGCATAATGTTTGCATTTCTGTGTCACAGACAGGCCACAGAGGTCACTCCACCTCTTTGTGTGTGCTGTAGCTCTCATCATTAAATGTGCACTAAAGCTACAGTCGATGTTTGAGTTTCCCTTTGTCAACATATTCAGAAGTCTAGGGAAGCCTTGATGTCATTGTTTTTTACATCACATTTACATCAGTTGAAAGGTCAAGTGTATATGAAATGGTAAAATAGTCACAAAGGGACAAGCAAGATCTCCAAAAAAATAAACATGACTGTGACAGGGCGGAGGGCGTGATTTTACACACCCGGCCCCTTATCAGGCTAATCAAGACTCCGAGAGGGATAAAGGCCGACTGTGGACGGTGGTGCGACAGAGAGGGCAGCTGTCTGTCCTATGTGTGTGTTTGTGTCTTTTGGATTTAGTTCTTTATTAAAAAATATTATTTATATTATCAAGCCGGTTCTCACCTCCTCCTTTCCATTGAACTGCTTTACACTGGAAAGGAGGAGGCGAGAACCTGTAAAAATTATGCAAGTATTTGGGACATACCACAACATCATGAAATTCTACCACTCACATTATTGCATTTGCATGTAAGCACATAGCTATATAACTTAATTTTGCTTTAAGGTTTGTATATTTAAAAACTGTTGTGCCAACTTCAGCTTTGCATTCTTCACCACTAAAAATAGTTGATTGAAACAGAATGTCACAAAGTCCTTCTCTTCTGTTCTGTTGTACAAGAGAAAGTGGTCAATAATAACCAAAAAACAAAGCACTGATGCACCTTTTGAAAATCCATTGGAAATAGTATACCATCAGGGCAACTTTTGACTTAATATTCACAAAGTACTATGATTTGGAATGCAGTAATTGGAATCTTGTATATTATTCAGTCCAGATAGTAGCAAATTGGGATGTAGTGTCTGTGCTTCCTTGAGCAAAATAGCTATGACACGGCTAGCTGTATGTCAGATTTGTGGCTCCAATTCTTTTTACAGATATCACCAGAGTAATGGCAAAATCAACGGTGAAAATTAGCACTTGCCTTTTGGGGAAAGTTGCCTGCATGTACGAATGCATACAGTACTTTTCTCCATACTAATATAAAAGAACAGAACACATTGGGTCCAGTGGATACAAAGCAACCAAACACGCATAAAAATGGTACATGTTTAGAACTACACAGACACTGTACAAGACTTGGCATCAGATTCTGTTTTATGAAGACTTTGAAACTGAAATGAAAAGTGACTTCTTTAGCCTGAAAAGCTTAACACATTTTTTGATCGCAAGGCAGTAGTAAGCCACTATCTACTGTGCCATGACACGAGAGACCCGGATCTCCCACTTCTGTGGGGGGTCATTGCGGTTTTTAAGACTTTAGACATGTAGTCATGATGATCTGACTCAGTAAGTGATCAAAGACATCAGCAGTGATTAATCGTTACTGCTAGTCTTCATGGACCATGTTGGAAGAGAGCCCCATAGTCACAGCAGGGGTTCAAATACAGATGTTAGACACATACACACAAGCCAGTAATTGGAATAATACTAAATACCATGTCTCCACAGCTGATCTGAGCTCAAATTGCTTGCAGCTGAGTACACTCCTGTTGAATTGCTTTGGTTTATGTTGCTGGCTTGTCACTGGGTGTGGGTGAACAAACTCAATCCCACCCCCTTCTTGTAATTCACTTAACAATACTCAAATATTGGCACATATTGAAGCTAACTACAAAATCAGTCATACTTTAAGTGCCAGTGATAAATGTTTTATAAAGTCTTTTGGATGTAAACAGCATGACAAATCATTTTCTTTTTGGACATGTCATAGCACCATAGCTGTTGGTTTCCATTAACTAATTGGTATGTAAACATGGATACACAAAGGGTTGGTAGGGTTACTTTTGAAATGTATTCCACTACAGATTACTGAATACGTGCTGTAAAATGTAATTTGTAACACATTCTGTTAGATTACTCAAGGTCAGTAACAAATTCAAAATACTTTAGATTATTTCTTCAGCACTGATAGACTTTTTCACTTGTTTTGAATATAAAAACGTCTCGGTTACTGAGGTAACCTCATGGAGGGAACGAGACGTTGTGTCAATGAGTTGACACTAGGGGTCAATCCTGCGGAGCCCAGACATCTCTGATCTTGAGAAAAGGCCAATGAGAATTGGCGTGTGGAATTTGCATGCCACTCCCCCGGACATACGGGTATAAAAGGAGTGACGCTGCACATCCACATCAGGTATCGCCCTGAGGAGCTGAGCCAAAGACCTGACGCTTTCAGCAGTTGGTCTCTGACACAACATCTCGTTCCCTCTCGATCTCGTCGTGGTAGATCCTACCCAAGGGGGGAGGAGTTACTACAAACACTGCCACCAAGGGCAGAGGGCCCTCTGTCCAAGGAAGACGCGGTTTACCGGCAGGGAAACCATTTTGCGGGATATACATCACACGGGTTTGCCCAAGGGGACACCCAGCACATGTGGAGCACTTACCTCTCCAAAGACTTGACGGCCGCTAGGCTAGGGAGGAAGAACGTCCAGGGTTCACACTTCCTGCGAAGGCAACTGGGGAAAGAGCGCACGTCAAGGCGCTATGCTCAAGCGATACACCCGGCCAGCTGACCCGAAATGACCTGTTTGTGTCACCTGATAACACACGGGACGAAACTGGCTCAACCCTGAGTTTATAGAACCGCGCAAAGGTGTTAGGTATTGCCCAACCCGCGGCTCTACATATGTCTGCTAGAGAGGCGCTGTGGGACAACGCCCAAGAAGCCACAACGCCCCTGATAAAACGCCCGGAGTGCTGAGTCTAGGGACATCAAAGCACTTACCTGACTCCTTGACGGGGGAGGAAGAATTTTGTCCTTGTGGCTCGCGGAGGCCGTCGGCTCGGGGCCTCTGCTGAAGCGCCCAGGGGTGTGTGCTCACCACATGTATTTTACTGCCATTATTACTGCATTATTGTTAAAATAGGGGGAGAACCGCTGGAAAGTGCTGTAGAACCAACAGCTTGGAGAGATGAATGAAGACGGTAGAGGAATTTAGCTCTGTGACTGCTCTCTCGGCTCCGAAGAAGAAATCTGATGTGGATGTGTAGCGTCACTCCTTTTATACCCGTATGTCCGGGGGAGTGGCATGCAAATTCCACACGCCAATTCTCATTGGCCTTTTCTCAAGATCAGAGATGTCTGGGCTCCGCAGGAGCGAGCCCTAGTGTGAACTCATCGACACAACGTCGAGTGAGTGACAGACAGGGAACTCTGCCAGTACAGTAAGACGAAATACACATTAAAAATCCATTGTCTGAAAAACCTAAATATCTTATACAGTGTTGTTTCTAAAACAAGATCATTTTAATTTATCTAGTTTTAAGGATTTTTTTTATATTTTTACAGGAAAAAAATACAAAAATGATAATCAAGAATACGATTTTTGCCCTAATATCAAAGGTCTTACTAAAAAAAAGGGGGACTATCCTTTTATGGTGACCAGACACTTTATCTAAATAATACACTTTCCCAAATATTTTTATATACATTGTAACCTAAAATCTTGACGTTCATGGATAGATATGTACACACCAAAATGTAATCGGTTTTCTCTTTCTTCCTCTCTGTATCTGTATATCTTTCTCCTGCTCATATACACGTGTCACTGTCCTCCCCAAAGTGAGCAGACTCCAATGTGGTGGCTGCTGTCTTGACCCCTAGCGCTCTGTGCTGGCGACAAAAAGAGCAGCACACAACGCCCCTGAAGGCAAAGCCAAATCCACTGAATCTCAAAATGAAACATGCACACGAGGCTTGCAATTTTATGAAAAGAATAGTTCACCCAAAAATTAAGATTCTGTCATCATCTACTTGTGGCCTCATACTTTTCAAATCTGAATGTACTTTTTCCTTGAAGCACAAAGGTAGCTTTTTAGTTTAATGATCAAGCTGCTCTTTTCCACAGAATGACAGTTAATAGCAATTAGGGCTCTCAAACTCCCAAAAGGAGTCCCAGTCCCTATCAGCTTTTGCTGAATGGAAAGATGTGGCAATGAATGTGCCAACATTTTTGCAAAATAATTTTTTGTGGTTCCTTACATTCGTTCCTTACAAAAGTCAAATTTTCTATCAAACAGTTTCATTTTTTTTTAAATCCCTACCATAAACCTTAAAGCCAAACCTAACCGATAGTGTCATGAAAAGCAAATGTGACACGAAAAATCCAATTGCTGAAGCAGCTAAGTTATTTTGTTCTGACACTTTCGGCTCAAGTGTCTACTCACGTGCTCTTCAAGACTCGTAACTTGGTCCTTAGCATTGCAACTGGAATACTCTATCAGTTGAGCTACCACACAATTTAATCACATTTGAACAAGCTTGTAAATGTAGTTGGTTATGTAATATAAACTTACAAGTCAGTATACAGCAGTGTTTACTAAGACAGTCATTCAACTTGTGATTTTTAAGAAATGGACAAAAAGTCATTGTTAAAAGTAATGGAAACACCTACACTCACACACACACATTTTATTCAGAGTCAACATGTCACCTTCAAAGACAAAGATAGACTGTGTCACATTATGGATGAGTAAGATGAAATAATAAGAGGCTCTTCTGTGGAAAAGAGGAAAAGGTGAGGTAGAAAGAGAGTGAAGAGGACAGCTGAGAGAATGAGAGAGGCACACATAAAATACATGAAACTGAGGTGACAGGAAGTGCCCAGTTATGTGTTATCATAGAGACAGGAAATATTTCTGCCATGTTAGGAGATGATAAGATATGATATTCCATGCCCCTCCCTATTTAATTGTATTTGGTCTTTAAAAGTCTGTCACTCTCTGCTCATCATGGCACTGTTATCAAAGAACACAACTAAGAAAAGCAGTTCTACAATTTCTGCAAATACTGTTTGATTTATTACAGTTTACCAACAAAATGTTATTCAGTAACTGTAATTGAATTCAATAGTTTTCTCCCATTTTTTTTAGCACGAGTAAGCTTTACTTTGGAAGAGATCCCTGTGAGGCCTAAAACAGCTTTATATCATTACAGAATTAGCAGATTTATGTCTCAATATTGTCTCAATTATTTACATTCTGAGTATATTACTTTAAGAATATACCATCTGCATAGATGTGTATTTGTGTGTTTGAGATAATGACTGTTTCATTTTGCCACTTAACATGGTGAGTGTTCTGGGGCATCAGGTTAGCGTACTGAGTGTATCAGGTTAGCGTACTCTTGGAGTAAACTTCTGAAACACCACTGGAGACAGAGAGAGGGCAAATGAGGGACAAGAGAGAGATCATCTACCTCTAGCCAAAATGAACAAAAATTAGGCCACTCTGTACCATACCTGAGCAAAGCAAAATAGCTGCTGCTGCATGTTTAACTCACTGCAAGGAAGTACTATAACTTAGAAAATAAACTTGTGTGTGGCAATGTTTTAAGAATTGAGGCTGAATCACGGTGACACTGTGCTCCTCTGGACTAGAGAAAATGACTAATAGGCTAAAACACACATATGAGCCAAATATAGATGAATGAATCAGATTTTTTTAAACAAAAGATAGCACAAGTGTTTTCTCCGCACCTGTCTGAGTCCACAGAGCAAAATCACTGTGTGTGTGTGTGTGTGTGTGTGTGTGTGTGTGTGTGTGTGTGTGTGTGTGTGTGTGTGTGTGTGTGTGTGTGTGTGTGTAGCTACTTGTAATCTAAACTTTTTTTATGTCACTGTGTGTGTGTGTGTGTGTGTGTGTGTGTGTGTGTGTGTGTGTGTGTGTGTGTGTGTGTGTGTGTGTGTGTGTTGTGTAGCTACTTGTAATCTAAACTTTTTTTATGTAAAAATGCTGAAAGTTTTGTAAGGTTTAGGGGTAGAGTTAGGGGATAGAATCTATAGTTTGTACTGTATAAAAATAAGTATGTCTATAGAGAGCTCTCTAGTCATAAGGATAGCCTCACCAACGCCCGCGCGCGTGCGTGCGTGTGTGTCACAGAAATCAGATAAGCCATCCATTGAAGGTGAAACTTCACCAGTGCCTCAATCAGAGCTCCATGCCTCTCAGATCCGCTGTGGCGCCTCTACTGGCACACTCAGTTACTGCAAGAATTAGGCCATCATATATGCAACTTGCTGTGAAATGTTGCCATTTATTAAAGTGTATTTTAAATGGTCTATTCTTTTGTTTCATATCATACAAAATAATATTACAAATAACAATAAACATTAATACTCTTGATAAATTACTCTGTAAAAATCAGCATTTTAGAAAGACATATTGCACTTGTCATCAGTAAGTAATGGTATGGAAAAATTCAAGAATGGTCACCTTTGTTTAGAATAGGGCCAAGATCAAACAAGGCTTTTTAATAAAATTATGCAATTAGGATGTAAATTCGAAATTAAAGTGTGTGTGTGTATGTGCATACATGTTAACTCCATGCTGTAGAGACCATTTTAAAGACATAAACAATAACAAAGGAATTAAAAAACTACTGCCCATGTCTGGCCTTGAAGCATTTCCGGTAGATGCATTTTGATATCCCAGAACTGTTTAAATAAAATGACTAGCGAGCAGGGGCAGATTTAAGCATGGGCGACCTGTAACCTGGGGCGGCACAGGGCGCACCCCCAGTCAAAAAAAAAACATTCAGGGGGGTGCTGAAGGGGGTTTCACCCCTAGCAAGTTGACAAATAGCAAGTTAAGTTCCTCATTTGTAAGTTGCTTTGGATAAAAGTATATGTTAAATTAATTTATTTGTAAATGACTTCATTCATTATAATGATAGTGATCTGTCTGTAGTAACTTTTAGAGAATGTAAAGAAATACTCTGAAATTAGCCAACTAAACTCCACCCATCAAACTTACTATTATTTGTCAAAAATGTAATTCACCTACCAGCGATAAGATATGTCTCCAGGCTAACAGTTGTTAGTAGTGCACATATACATCCAGCCGTCTCACTTGACTGAAGAGAATCATGCATCTGTTTGTCGTTGCTTTTTCAAAGATCTAAATGCTTTAATTTCCGTTTGTTTCAGGCATCCATGGAGCATCCAGCCACCAAATGGCATAGTCCACATTTTAATAATGACAATCTATTATAATCGTATTGGTGAATATTAACGTTAATCTTGTTAACGTCACTATGAATAAAGAGCCTCCAGCTGTTTTTTTTAATGACATTTTACATTTACATTTATGCATTTGGCAGACGCTTTTATCCAAAGCAACTTACAGTGCACTTATTACAGGGACAATCCACCTGGAGCAACCTGGAGTTAAGTGTCATGCTCAAGGACACGATGGTGGTGGGGATCGAACCAGTGACCTTCTGATTAACATTTATGTACTTTAGCCCACTATGCCACCACCACTCCTCATACATGAGTTTGATAACTAGCTGGAAATGTTTAAGGGACAAAGATTTAACTTCCATAAACCTTTGAAATGGTCTATATTAATGTTTCTTTTGAACCCACAATGTTAACCGCAGTGTTTAAAACATTTCGCTAACCAGCAATCACAAATTCCCACAATAGAGTGTTGAGCAGAGTGCAAGGGTGCGTCTTGAACACTTCCCTATTTCAGCAGTCAGGTTTCAATCACAAAATCCTTCCAGAGTACTAAAATGTTTGCTCACTGAAATCTCCTACGATCACTAGTGACATACTGACACTCCACCGATCTGGACTTTATGGCAGAGTTGCCGGACATAAGCCGCTTCTCGGTGTAAGACATATAAAAAGCACCTAATGGACTCTCAGACTGCAAGAAACAAGATTCTCTGGTCTGATGTAACGAAGATTGAACTGTTTAGCCTTAATTCCAAGTGTTATGTCTGGAGGAAACCAGGCACCGCTCATCACCTGCGCAATACCATCCCAACGGTGAAGAATGGTGGTGGTAGCATCATGCTGTGGGGGTGGTTTTCAGCAGCAGGGACTGGGGGGCTGGTCAGAGTTGAAGGAAATCTAAACGCAGCAAAATACAGAGATATCCAAACCTGATCCAGAGTGCTCAGGACCTCAGACTGGGCCGCAGGTTCACCTTTCAACTGGGCAATGGCCCTAAGCACACAACCAAGACCACGCAAGAGTGGCTTATGGACAACTCTGTGAATGTCCTTGAGTGACCCAATCACTTGAACCCAATCGAACATCTCTGGAGAGCCCTGAAAATGGCTGTCCACTAACAGTTCCCATCCAATCTGACAGAGCTTGAAAGGATATCCCCAAATACAGATGTACAAAACTTGTCGCATCATACCCAAAAAGATTTAAGGCTGTAATCGCTGCTAAAGGTGCTTCAGATTAAAGGTCTGAATACTTATTTCAATATGATATTTCAGTTTTTTCTTTTTAATAAATCTGCAAAGTTATCAAAATTAGTGTAGATTGATGTGAAAAAAATAAATAATTTAAAGCATTTTAGCATAAGGCTGCAATATAACAAAATTTGAAAAAATTAAGGTGAATACTTTCTGAATACACTAGAAAGCCAGCTGGAGAGAGGAAGGAAAATGGGTGTAGAATATACTGTGATTCCTTTTACTACTATAAATGAAACCTAACAGATAGCAACTGTATCACATGGTTGCCATCATAGGTACTGATTGATAATTGATTGAAAATCAGTAAAAGGAACCGATTCGCGTTTGCGTTGAGAGTGAAACAGAGGGCAGAATCGAAGAAAGGGGGAGATACCTTGGGAGCAGAATCCCCCGTTCTCTCTCTCTCTCTCTCTCTCTCTCTCTCTCTCGCGAGGCTCCGCGGCACGCGGGCACACACACGCACGCACGCACTGAACGGAGAGAAGGAAGAATGAGGAAAGACTCGCACGCACATTTCGGCTCTCTCAGATTTGCTGATATAGCATCAGATATTTGATCGGTACGGGTCTGTCTGTGGGGGGAAAACGCGTATGGAAATTGTAGGGTGAATATAATACTCACACACTCTTATCTTTCCAGCATCTCGTTTATAAAAACCCAAACTGATGCGAACTGGGATACTACTGACGGCTTCCGACACGCACTGTCTCCGTTAACACTCATCCTACCTCTATCACCGAGACTGACTGACTTCACTCTCGGACGAAGCACCGTTACGGTAGGAAAGCTGTGTCCAGCTCTTTCATTAAATATTACATGGATTTGCATGAAGCTGTGACTGCATATTTCCATGAGTGTTAATAGTCTGCATAGAAACCGAATATCATTTTCATATAATCATTAAGGACAGTGACCCAATTGATACAGAGGTGCTCTCATTTTACTGACTCGTTCCCGTCCAGTGCTGTGCGGCTGAAGATGATAAAAAAAAACAACCGGCAATCCACCGTGTGCATCCTGGTTTCCCGGTTTCTGATGTGCACGTGAAAGTTGTGTTAAACATGCTACGGTAGCGCGGCGTGGCGATCCACGAGTATATCTTGGGGGGAAAAAAAACCGATGTCTGCACAGTGGCTACGATTATCCAAACAATAATAGAATCCCATTAAGGTATAATGTGTGTGTCCGCATCGCCTGGGATCTGAGATAACAGATGTTTCTCTTATTACTTCTCTTTTTAGTGGATAGGGTAGAGGTGCTGAAAGAGAGCAAGAGATTGCTGAAGATCTACATGAGAGCAGTGCATAATTAAAACGGTTATCAATTTCAGATATTAAAATAATTTCTAAACATTTTGAAGTTAAGAAGATAATGTGACGACATTCAGAAATATGGTAGAATTGTATAAATACATCGTTCTCCATTGAGGCGATGACTCTTGCTGTAACGTGCAAAGGGACGATGACTGAACTGGTGAAATGCGTGCGATTAAATAATTATGAAGGCATATTAATTATGCGTTGGAGGGGTAGTGACATTTGTTTTATATATGAATATTACGTGACTAATGTGTCCAAGCACTGGCAATAGACTGTATCCGTTGAAAAAATAATAGTGACTTCAAATATGTGTGTGTGTGCAGGTACTGGTGGGTGTGTGTCCATGCATGTGTTTTGCACCATGAGCAAGTGTTTCATCTTCTTGCCTCAGGGGCCGATTGCCACCTTAGCTTGATGATGCATCTTGCTGGCATTGTTTGCATTCAGGTTTGCTTGCTTACAGTCAAGCAGCAATGTCCCAAACTGAATCTTATTGGATTGATTTTTGGAGAAGCGGTTATGTTACGCCCAGTGAATAACGCTCTTCAAAGGAGAAACACTGTGCAGATTGTAGGGAGCATCTGGATTTGTTTATCCATTCTGATGAAACAAACTCAACGAATGAATGGATAAACAAGTGGATAAGCAAGTCCAGATGGTCCTGAATTAAAAACTATTTTACCTGACATTTCTGAATGTGAGTTTCAGCAAATAGTGATGAGTCTTGAATTCACTCCATAATAATATAACAATTTCTAAAAAGCTTGGGTAGGCACTTACCTACAGTGTATTGGTTCAATTTCATTAGTTGTCTATTTTTTTCTTCATTCTCCCTTTTTGTCTCTTTATTGCTGCAGAAGTTTGTCACCCATTAAGGAATGATGAGGCACCGTGAGATATCCCCATGCCTCTTGCTGTGCTTTCAGTGTCTAGTCGTCTTGGTGATACTGCTCTGCAGTGTCCACCATGTGACAGCAGAACATGCACAAGACCACAGCCTGGATCATAGTTCTCCTGCCAACAAATCTCTGACCTGTGGTGTTGATGGACCCGTATGTGCCCCAGGAGTCATCCTCCCAGTGTGGAAACCCCAAAACCCTTCCTTTGGGGACAAGGTGGCTCGGGCCACAGTTTACTTTGTGGCACTAGCATACATGTTTCTTGGCGTGTCAATTATTGCTGACCGCTTCATGGCATCCATCGAGGTCATCACCTCTCAGGAGAAGGAGATCACCATTAAGAAACAAAATGGTGAAACGACCACCACAACTGTACGCATCTGGAACGAAACCGTGTCCAACCTCACCCTTATGGCTCTGGGGTCGTCTGCTCCTGAAATTCTACTCTCAGTCATTGAGGTGTGTGGCCATAACTTTGAAGCCGGTGACCTTGGACCCGCTACCATCGTTGGAAGTGCAGCTTTTAACATGTTTGTCATTATCGGAATCTGCGTCTACGTGGTACCCGATGGAGAACATCGCAAAGTAAAGCACCTACGTGTTTTCTTTGTCACCGCCACTTGGAGCATCTTTGCCTACCTGTGGCTATACCTGATCTTGGCTGTTATCTCACCGGGCGTTGTCCAAGTGTGGGAGGGTCTTCTCACTCTTTTCTTCTTTCCCATTTGTGTGCTCTTTGCTTGGGTCGCTGACCGCCGCCTCCTATTTTATAAGTATGTTTACAAGCGCTACCGAGCTGGCAAACACCGTGGCATGATCATTGAGACAGAAGGTGACCGTCCTTTGCCATCCAAGGTGGATATTGAGATGGATGGGAAGATGTTGAACTCTCATGCAGTGGAATTCTTGGATGGAACTCTGGCTTTGGACCTGGAGGATAAGGATTTGGATGAGGAGGAAGTCAGACGTGAAATGGCGAAGATCCTTAAAGAACTGAAGCAGAAACATCCAGATAAAGAGGTGGAGCAGCTGATCGAACTTGCTAATTACCAGGTGCTCAGCCAACAGCAGAAGAGCCGTGCATTCTATCGATGCCAAGCAACCCGTTTAATGACTGGCGCAGGTAACATTCTGAAGAAACACGCAGCAGATCAGGCTCGTAAAGCAGTAAGCATGCACGAAGTACGCAGCGACACTGGAGAGAACGATCCCATTTCTAAGATCTTTTTTGACCCTGGCTCCTACCAGTGCTTGGAAAACTGTGGAACTGTGGCAGTGAATGTGGTTAGACGTGGAGGCGATCTCAACCAGACTGTGTCAGTGGAATTCCGCACAGAAGATGGAACTGCAAACGCAGGCTCAGACTACGAATTCACTGAAGGCATCATTGTTTTCAAGCCAGGCGAGACTCTGAAGGAGATCAGAGTTGGAGTTATTGACGATGACATCTTTGAGGAGGATGAGAACTTCCTTGTCCACCTCAACAATGTTCGAGTGCTTCATGAGGATGCTGAGCCTGAAAACCCTGAAGCTAATCATGTTGAGACCATCGCAACACTTGGTGTGCCCTCCACAGCTACAGTCACCATCTTTGACGATGACCATGCCGGAATCTTCACATTCGAAGAGCCGGTGACCCACATTAGTGAGAGTGTGGGTGTAATGGAAGTGAAGGTCTTGCGTACATCTGGCGCCCGTGGGGTGGTGTCAGTGCCATATAAAACCCTTGAGGGAACTGCGCATGGAGGAGGAGAGGACTTTGAAGATACCCATGGTCTTCTGGAGTTCCAAAATGATGAAATCTTGTAAGTCATAATCTCATATTTACATGAAAATAGTGTGTTAATCTTTTTTGAGTTCCTGTACTGGCAAGTCACTTCAAAAATACTAACTATTAAGAAGAACCACTCCCCAAAATCGGAGTTTCAGTTTGATTGGTATAGTGCATTGTCAAAACAGGAATACAATGCATGAAGATGATAAAGATGATGATGCAATCAATGTTTTTGAATTGTATGTGCCTGATGGAGCTGCATGCTTGATGCTACTGTAAAACAAAATTGCTGTGTGACATCATTGTCGAAAAGCAGCCAATTGAGAATGTTATCAAAAAATCTTCCCAGATCTACTCCTCTTTATCTTCTCCTCTTTTCCATTCTTTCATGTATCTTTCAAATATTTACACTCTCTCCCTTCAGCCTCAAAGCCTATAAATAAATATGTTTATTTATCAATAATTTCATTTATTTACTGCTTGATATGATCTATGTTCGATGTTACGGTAACCTTGCAAAGCATCAAAGCTTTTTTCTTTGCTTTTGACTACAGCCGTTGACTCGCAGTCAAACATTGTATTATTTTTCAAGCTGGAGATGTTTTCGATAGCTTTGCCAAAGCTCTGATTTCTGAATGCATGGGTGAAGCTGATCTCATGCGCATTAGCTTATATGCACAGGTTTCTTGACATTTGAACTTTTGTCAAGCTCATGCTCTTTTACTAGGCGACATAACACAATATCTGCATGGCATGTGTGTTTGTGTTTGCTGACAAGCATTTGCTTGACACAAAAATAATTCTGCTGAAGCCTTAAAGCTGTCTCACATATGTCTCTTGCACCTAAGCAAATGTTATTTATATAGCAAATGATCAAAGGAAGACTACACAAACAGTTCCGCACCTACAAACACCAATTAACAAACAAAAGAAACCAGGATTAGCAAAAAAAAAAATCCCTGTGTATGCCCCACGAAGTCCATCCCAATTGTCTCCCCAAGTTTGCAAAGCACAGTGACCGATTGTAGGAGGGTCTTGTGTATTTTAAGCCGATTCAATGCAGATGTTTATGGTCAGATATTCATGGGCCTGTTGGCCTGTTGCATACTTTCCATAGAGCAAAGCTGTGAGTGTGGATTTTAATAACACTCCTTTAATGAAATGATGAAGGGATGTAGGGGGTGGACTAGGGATGTGCGTGTGCCGAACTGCAGCGAATAGTGGGGCGGCTTTAGTCTTACAGCTCTTATTCAAGAACTCCTGTGGAATGTGATGTCTGTATTTCCTTTGCATCTTAAAAATGTCCAGGATGTATAATTAAAACATTATCTCAGCATTCAGGAATAAAAATGTGGAACAAGGCTGGAATGCAGGGTTACCTCACTGTGCAATACTATGATTTACTACTCTCTCCGAGCCCTTTTTGGAACAGTTTGGACAGCCCAATGAAAGTTATTCACTTCAAAAAAGATGAAGGTTCTCATCATGTTTGACCTCTCTCGGAAACAGTCTGAATGTCAGTGAAAGAAGAATGGATTGCCAAGTTCTTCCTTTCTTGCCAAAATGTTAACATCATAGATGTGGTTGCGGACACAAGCTTTTCTACTTTCCATATGGGATCAACAGACTTTGTTTTCTAGATCTCACACTGTAGATCATGTACACTCAAATTCATGTGGTAAATCTCATTGTAATATATTGTCTTGCCTCTTCGGTCCAATCAGGGTCTTATGGTTGTGTATTACGTGAGGGTTGTTTAGAAGGCCAAGCCAGATCTTGTAGAGCAAGATGAGGTTCTGAAGCATCATTGTGTTGCGATGCCCTTGAAAACATCCAAGATGCAAGGCAGAATGGATTGCTCCTGAAAAAAGAGAGAGAGGGGAAAAAAGAAAAGGGAAATAGAAAATAGATGATCTACATCCCAGAGCCAGAGGCAAATTCATTTCATTGGTGCAGTTTGTAGAAAACACTGAACTTGATTTTGAGCTCCTTGTAGTGTTGCAGGCCTGTAGTTTCTTCACTGTCATTGGACTATTTCTCAGAATAGGTCAGTGGCTACTGAGGATTACTGGCATCGACTGATAAGTCTATGTGTGTTTGTGCATTTTAATCCGATCCCAATTTAAAGCACGTTGTTGGCCAAACCTGAAAATGTAAGATATCGTTAATCACACAACACACACACACACACACATACATACACACATTTCACACATATTGAGTGTGCCGGTACACAGTCAGCTCAAACTGACATTTGAACATTTATGTTAGTGAAATGCCAGGGCACAGGGTGGCAAGTACGGTCATAGAAATGCTTGTACATCTGTCTGTTTCTGTGTGTGCCTGAGGACATACAGTATGTCAATTTGAAGCAGCTATAAATAAAATTGACTACAAAAACTATCCCTTTATAATACTTAAATGGATTATCACCACAAATTTGACATTTATATAATCCTTTACTCACCCTCATGTTGTTCCAAACCATTATAACTTTTTTCTTCAGCTGAACACTAAAGGAGATGTTAGGCAGAATGCTAGCCTCGGCCACCAGTGATGGCTGAGGTTGTCAATCCCTAACATTATGCTTTACATCTCAAAATAGATCAGATGGGTTTGGAACAGCATTAGGATTAGTAAATGGTGACAGAGTTTTCATTTTGGGGTGAGCTAGCCCTTTAAGCTCAGGTAAAGTAGCCCTCTATGTAATGTTTTTGTGACTGCGTGTAAATAAAAGAAAAAAGGTATAAGTTACTGTGACAAATGACATCTACATTTTCATCTGACAACTCAAGCATGAGACTGCCCCTCTGGACAGAGGAGAGTCATAGAATGAGATGGAAAATGAAGGCTAAACATTAGGGAGAGAGAAGTGTGTAGAGAAAATATCATGAGTTTCTGGAGAGACACTAAGTGTGTTTCTAACAGAATGGATATGAGCTGAGAAAATTTAACAACAACATGATCCAGAGAATAAAGTAAAGGGAGAGGTGGTTAAACAAAAAGGAAGAGAGAGGGAGATGTACAAAGAGGGAGAGAAAGAGAGCGAGAGACCATAGGGTCAGGTTTGAAGTGTTAATCTGGTCTCTCTCATTAAAGCCAATAACAGCTGCAGGAAACCGCACAACGAGAACATTTACACAACACACACACACACACACACACACACACACCCCTCCCACACAGTTACACTTCCACAGTCACACACTCATAGACATCCTCATACACACTTATTAGCACTCTATAAAAATGCTACTAAAAGGCAATAACTGTCTCTTAATTGGTAATTGATTCCCATTACTTGATTAAACTTTGCAGGAGAAATATTTGTATATTATTTTCCATAAACTGATGGAGCAAAAAATAAAGCATCCCATTGTACCTTAAAGTGTCGTTAATTAATTTTAAAGCTAAATTTAAAACTGATTACAGCAACTGATTACTGTTTTAACAACTTAAGCCTGTAATATGTTACTGTGTATAATAACACTTTATTAAATATTAATAATGAGTCCCAACATTAGCAAAGATTTTAAATTGGTAGTGTTGTTTTGCTGTTTTTCTTACTCTGTATTTTGGCATCTGTCTCTCTATGTATGACTGCGGAATTAAAAATGGTACATTCTGGGCAGAGACTGTGTGGCTGTAATGTGATGTTTATTAGCAGTGATGTTTCAAGTAGTACATGGACTTCCTTTGCAGGTGGGGAAGGTGTGTGTCTATCAGATATCCTAAACCCTCACTCACCCTGAGAACTGAGTCAACCCTCTCTAATGAACACCCGACTCATTGTCACACTCACTCCTGTCCACTGTCACTTCAGTTAGCCTTATCTCCTTCTTTCTTTCTTTCTTTCTTTCTTTCTTTCTTTCTTTCTTTCTTTCTTTCTTTCTTTCCTTCCTTGCTATGGCAAACATAACTGTTGTGAGTCACACTAGGTGAGTTCAGGCTCACAAGGTAGAGAGAGAAAAAATGGAAAGGTAAGAAGGGAATGAGAAAGGAAAGGAAGAGAAAATTAGAAAAGGAGAGGGCAGCGGAATGTTTTCAGGATTGTTTTGTTGTATTTCAAGCTTCTCTGGCAGACGCTGAGATAATAGGTGGGGATTACTTCTGCCAAAACACTGCTATTACTATTCAATGTAACCAGAGAACACACACATACTGGCGTGTGTATGTGTGGGTTTTTACCCCTTGAGACAAACACTTGAGTCTCTCCTTTCTTTAAACCCAAATTATTACAAAAGAAAATCAGCTAATACAAGCCAAATTCTCCAATCTCATTGGTTAGTTTACATAAGTAGTTTCATAGTTGTTGTACATAATCACACAAATTACACCTCTTTCTCTCTTCTCCTTTCTCTCCTACCTAGGCATTGCCAGCAAGTATTTTATTTAGACATGGGGAAAGAAGTCACTCATTCATTCTGTGACTCTCTCCGGATATAAAGTGTAATGTACGTATATTTTCACACAGTCAATGGGACATATCCTAAAAAAAACTCCTGGTCAGAATGTAAGGGTTCGAGAGAGGGACATGAGAAACTAAATTAGGATCCTGTTCATGGTGAAGAAACCTGTTATAATTTACTCACTGTAATGTTTTTCCAAACCAAATAAGGTTTTATTAGCAATTTGATGCAAATGAATAGTGACTCCGGTTTGTTAAACTTGAAAAAGGATTGAGAAATTCAAGCTTGTAGTACCACCTGTTTACTCCAGAGGGCAGTAAGTGAAATTGCAGCTGTGTGAGCAACACACAGTTTATTACAGTGAACAAAACATGAACTACTCTTCAGCGGACACACAACTTAAACGTGCGTTACGAGCGCAAATGCGAACCAAGGGATCTCAAGATGTGTTTAAAGATTGAGTATTAAACTATATTTAACTTGACATAGTGACCTAAACATTTTACTTTTATGACGCAACACACCCGAGACGTGACACAAGCATGTCTGACGCAGGTCGTATGGTCTTTACCTCACAAATATTTAATTACCAACAAGGTTAAGGAGGTGTCCTTTAAACTGTTACACCGTTTTTACCCAGTCAATCTTTATTTAAGAAACATGCTCCCTGAAATAGATTCACTTGCTCCTTCTGTTATGCTGTAGATTCATCTGCCCCTCATCTTTTTTGGGAATGTGTCCACGCTGTAGTATTTTGGAGAAAATGTTGTTTGTTTGTACGTACCTCTATTTTAACTAGATTTTCTTTGCTTTATAACAACGTTTTATTTGGTTTTCACAGTTTTGATAACTTAAGTTAATATTTTCTGATTAATCTGTTTATTTTTCTTGCCAAGTTTTTTATATATAAGTGTACATTTATGTCTATAAAGCCCCTATTTGTACTTTTTTTGTAAAGACTTGAAATATTATTTAAATAATCTTTGTACCTCCAACAACTCCAAAGCATTGAAAACCATTGCACATGTAATGAAGATAATGTCTTGGCATTATTGTAAAATATATCTGTTGTATTGTGTACTATGTATACCCCTGGCTTGTTTCTATAAATAAATGTCTGATGCAGGTTTACATCGACTGGTGCTTAAAAAAGCCCTCATAATACATTTCCAGCTGATTGACAAATTCACTTGTGAAATGGATTGCTGTCAAATGGATCATTATGCCAATGATTGACTAAGATCAATAATATGGTAGAAAACAATACATTGTATTCTAAAGCCGGTTTTTGAATGGTCTTATCAATGATGAACTCTTCTGCCACAAGAATGTCATGCATTTTAATTATCTGAATATTTTAAAATTTTATAAAAATAGATAATTTTTTAAATATTTAAAGATAACTATGTATAATTATTTAATCATTATATATTGAATTATTATTATATGAGAGGCTTTCTCAGCAAATATTTTTGTATGCGATTAATCACGATTAATTAATCGGGACACCATGTAATTAATTCGATTAATCATTGTAATCAATTGACAGCCCTAATATATATATACTGTATATAATAATCACACATATTGACAACTACACCTCTCTCTCCACTGCCCCTCCCAGAGAGCCCTCCAAAAATACCAGCTATCCACCCCATTTCCCCAGACGAGTCCAATTTCCCCAGTTTTCTAGATGACCCTTCTTCAAAAGCCGCCACGAATGATAAAATATCATCTGCATAATGAAAAAGCTTATGCGCCACACCTCCCACCATCACCCCTGGAAAATCATCCTCCTTTCTTATCGCAGCTGCTAATGGTTCCTGGGCAAGACAGACAACTTAATCCATCCAATAAACGTATTCCCAAACCCATACATTTCCAAAATCATAAAAAGATAATCCCATCCTTCCATATCAAGTGACCGGAGCCTGATCATTCGCCATTGACCAAATGATATTGATGAAACGCCTAATGTTATAAGAAGAGTTACGGCCCTGAAAAACCCCACCTGATCTATCGTATAAGAGATGTTATAACTTTAGTTAATCGGTTAGCCAAAATCTTTGACAATATTTAACGTCTAGCTGGATCAGTAAAATTGGACAGTAACTCGTTTTTATTCATGACATTTATTCATTTGGCAGCTTTTATCCAAAGCGACTTACAAAAGAGGAAAACATAAGCGACTCCTTTTAAGGAGACAGTGGTACAAAAGTGCCATATTACAAAGTTTCACTAGCATCAGAATAGTATTCAAAACATATATAAGTGCAATTTTATGTTTTGTATGTTTTTGTGACTAGTTAAGTACTCTTGGAAAAGATGCATTTTAAGTCGCATTTTGAAGACAGAGAGTGAGTCTGCTTCATGGATGGAGTTGGGAAGGTCATTCCACCAACGTGGTATGACTCTTACATTCGCTTGGATCTTTGTCCTTTTTAAGAATCAGACTGATCCGGGCATGTGTCATGGTTGGCGGAAGCTTTACATTCTTTAATGATTCCGTATATACTTCTAGCAAAAGTGGAGTAAATTTTGTAGCATAAGATCTAAAAAAACTAAGCTGCAAAGACATCTGACCCCTAAATCTTGCACGTAGGCAAGGCCTTATTTACCTCGCCAAGTTCCTCCAAGGTTATCTCAGAATCAAGATAATTTTTTGCTCATTCATCAGTTTAGATAGTTCTAAAGGTTGCACAAAGTTTAGAATATATTCATCAGTAGATGAAGATGTGGAACTATAGTGATCAACATAGAATTCTTTAAAAGCATTATTAATATCAGTGGTTGAGGTACATATTTCACCATCAGCAGCTTTCACTGAGAGAATGGTAAAAAAAAATACTCTCTCTGTTTTATATATCTAGCCAGAGGTTTTCTTGCTTTGTTCCCTGACTCATAGTATGACTGTCTTGACCTGAATAACCAAAACTCCACCTTCCTCGACAAAATAGTATTATCTCTGTATTTCAATCGGGTCAATTCTCTGAGGCAATCAGATGACATTTGGCGCTTCAGCTCTGCCTCTGCACTTATAATATATAAATATATTTAATATTACCTAACTCCACGAGTTCTCGTGCTTTGGATTTTTTAGTGAATGAGACATACTATATGATCTGGCCCCTAAGAACCACTTTAGGTACCTTCCAAGCCACACCCACAGAGGACACTGAGGACCAATTGGTCTCCATTTAAAAATTGATTTCAGCCTTTAACATTAGTTGGAATTCAGTATTTTGCAAAAGGGATACATTAAAGTGCCAACTGTTTGATTTCCTTTTTCCATATGTGGCAACTCATATAAACTCACCAGGGTGTGTCTGAGACTAAAATGTTTCCAATTGAGCAATCAACAACAGGGACTAAAAAAATCTATTCTAGAATAAATCTTTTGGACTGATGAAAAAAATTATAGTCCCTACCAGATGGGTTCTAACATCTCCAAATATATGTAAGACCAAGATTTTTACATATCCTGTGAAGTGTCAGTGATGCTCTAGGTGGCTTACACACTTTTGCTTCACTATGAAGCCCTGATTGTCAACTTTAGGTGTGTAAATATTTGCCAAAATAAGACTTTGCCCCTGAGTTTCTGCTAAAAAAACAATGACTCTTCCTAATTTATCTTTAATCTGTTTGAGATATTTGAATTGTAGATGCTTACTCATGAGTGTAATGACTCCCCTGCTCTTACTTGAGGCAGCACTAAAGAAAATATGTCCACACCACATCTTCCAAAGTTTTTCAGCTTCCTGCGGGGAAAGATGCATTTCTTGAAGAAACACTATATCATATTTCATAAGTTTAAGAAGAGAAATAAACTCGCTTCTTTTATGGGGTGCCCCAACCCATTGACATTCCACGTGGAGAGAGACAATCCACTCATATTAACATTTGACTTTTTGACATATTAGAAAAACTAGGTTGTGTGTCAAAAATAATATGATAAAAACTACATTCCAACATTAGTGCAACAATCAAACCCCAACCTTCCCCCCAAACCAAACAAACAGAAAAAAGAAAAACCTGCACATTAACCCTGCGCACGACAGCACCAACTGGCGTCCTTCCCTCTAAATTCAAACAGTCCATGTATGCCTACGAGAGCCCCCATGACAACGCTGCCATTGGATTGCTCAAATCCAGTGTTTCTATGTACATTTTGTGAGACTGAGTAACACAACAGAAGATAATCTTTAAAGCAAGCTCCAGCCAATAGGCGTAATAAACACAAAGAACGTGTAGATTCATCCACATAACTGTGCCGAAGGAGTGTTACTACACAAAACAAACTCCAGCCGCAAGGCAGAACCAGCACAAAAAGAAACAAAAAAGGTGCTGTTTCCTCGGATGTTTAAGTGAACATTCAGTGAGTCAGGCTCACTTGACTGCAATGTGAGTACCACAAAATAACTTACTCAGTCCATTGTCTTTATGATGGACATTGCTTGCTGGGGACATGTAAATATTTTGCATCAATCCTTAGCATCTATTCTCAATTTGGCCTGGAACATCAGCGACTTTACTTTGATGTAAGATTTTCTTGCATTCCTTGAATCGATCACGTTTCTCTCTTGTCCAATTCGCAATGTATGGGAACAAGAAAATGCTGTGGTTCTTCCAAGCCTTCCTTTACTCCTCGCCTCACAGAACACAAGATCTTTATCGGATGATCTCAGAAATTTGGCCAGAATTGATCGGGGCCTGTCTCCCTCAGCGGATAGCCGAGCTGGAACCCCGTGAGCCGTGAATATAATCATGTGTGACCACTGGGACTTTTCCATATCCTCCAACTTTTCCCAAACGTGCTCCAAATCCACCCTGGTCGCAAGCAGATTAGCAGCTAATTCCCTCTCCGATGACATCAGATAATCGATCCATTTCTCAACATCCCTCAATAAATTTTGTCTCCATGGCAGTGATCGATCAACGTATCACAGCAAGATCCTCCAAGTCAGCACTGACCTCCGTCAGCATTGCCGACAAGTTCAACAATTCTCTCCGAATTTCCCACACTTCTCCAGCCAAATTGAGTCCCTGCTCCGTGGCCTTGTCAGGGGCATCAGCTTTAGCATGTAAGTGTCTTTTAATGTCTCCAGAGCCGAGGAGCCCGAGCCTCGCATGGCGTCACGTGACTCCTCCGCCATGTTTCTTTACATTTCAGTGCAGCATGGTATTCTGAGTTTGTCATAGCATAGAAGGTTCTAAAAACCTAGCCTTTCCACTTTCTCAGCCCCAGAAGTGGTGAGAATGAGTGACGTAGGGGAGGAGGCTCAAGTGGACTGACTAGTTTATTCTTTGTTTGATGTTAGAAAACATTGTTGCAGCACTTTATCAAAACAGTGCGCTCAGTGCGTAAATAATGGCAACATTTTACTTTTTGTGTGAACGATTCCATTACGTGCACATCAGGGGAAAAAATCAAAATTCCACAGAAGTGTTGGATCTGACCCCTTTAAACCCAAAGAGGTGCACACTAAGGCTCATTCAGGAGCTTGTTGAGTGAGTGTGCTTGTGTATGAGAGAGAAAGAGAGTTGCTCTTACAAAAAGTAATCGCTAAGCAACAGATGTGATGGAGTGGCTGCCATTCTACATAGCACAAACAAGAGAAAAGAGAAACAAGGGAAGAGAAAATGGCACTACGAGAGGGAGAGCAGGGGTACAGTATAAATTAGCTGGTGTGGGTGGAAACATTGGCTGCAGGAAAATCTTTCAGCAAGTGGAGACTGAACTCCCTAGATTAGACCAATTTTATACACCTTTACTAGACTTACAGCACACACACTTCAACACAAAATTACTATCATCCTTCCTTTGCATTGGCCTTTTGCCTTTTGCAGTGGAACCTTGAAGCTGCTGATCTTACCCCTGTGACTTTTTCAGTAATCTACAGTGGCCCACAGTCCCCATTTCTCTCTGAACAAATCCAATCTCTGCTAGATGTGGCACTTACCGAGAGGTTTCCAGAGTATGGCTGGTGGAATGTAAGGGTGATCCCTCTGCCTGACACCAGTCATTTGCGGAATGTCACTTCACATTCAGGCCTGGAACGAGCCGAGGAGCATTAATGCTTATTAGCTTTTTGAAAATGAAGTTATTTAAGGTCCCGAGTTCAGTTATAAGCTCAGTTTAAGATTCATGATTTGAAACACAGAAACTATTCATCCACATTAAAGAATACAGGAGAAGAAGATGACCGAGAGATAGAAGAAAAACCTTTAATGTAATTTTTCCATTATATAATACACGATGACTAATGTTAGAATAGCATACTACCATACTAGTACAGTTTTTGCTGTTTGCAGCATGAATATAAATTCAGTTTGGATGTTTTTAGTATTTTCTTTATCCATCAAATACTCAACGATTGGATGCAACTAATTATGCTGGCTTGACAAATCCAACATACTGTTTTACAGACATGTTTTTGGGGTTTTCAAAATCTCTAAGGCGAGACCAAAAACAAAAACCATTTTCAAAAAATCCTCTTAGAGCTTTCAAGTTACATACACCAAACTTGGCACTGTCCTCCAGACTGTTCTGACTTGGCAATCAATAGACCCTTTTCACATATCCGGGTTTGGAATGCGGACGTAAACAATAGCAGGGTAAACTTGTTAACTTGTTAATAGCATTGAATGGGAGACAACAGCAAATATAATTTCTTCTTGCCCGTTTGCTCGAACAGCAAAATAAAAAAATCACTATTCACAAATATACATATTCACTGCTGAATTACAGCAATCAGAAGAGAGAAAGATGCCAAATTTTAAAACTTATAACAGTGTGATATAATGCAAAGTACTGTATAATGTTATAGATTTACACAAAATAATGAACAAAATTCAAGTATTAAAAGGTTTGCTAGATTTACGTACGCTACTAAATAACATGAGTCCTAAACAGACACGACGCAATGCTGCAAAACACTCAATGAACGTTATCTTTTCGTTAACAGAGTTTTTGTCCTAACCAGCCACGACAAGCGACACGGCATTCTATTTTTGGAATGGTTTCTATTTCTGTGATATTACGCAGCCCATTCAACAAATGGATCTAAAATCCTTCTTATAACAGTATATTAAAAGCTAGCATCTTACTAGCCTGTTCAGATCAACCTGTTTTTGGCTGAGAATGTGTCAAACCTACCTAATGTTGTGATAGAGGTCTCGCTCAAACTCTAACTGTCAAAACCCAAGGAATGTTTGTGATTTCGAACTCCAATGAACGGACTGTTGTGGCTGCTCATAATAAACCCAATGAAAAAAACAATATCTGTGAATTATATAATTACAACATTACTTAATTGTGGCACACTCATCTCCCCGGCCTCACTCTGCCCAGACACCGCTCAGACACACCCTGCTCGGCACAGTACTTGATCAGAGAAATTATAGTGAGGATCTTACCAGATATTACAGTGGCCAGTTTTAGCAGCTTCCATGATTTGGCTCTCCTTGTTCATTTTTATTTTCTCATTGTCGGTTGACAAAAAATCTATATCCAAATTGAAAGGCGTGCACCAGACAGAAGAATGGCGTGCATAAGTACGATATTACCAAGAGTTCATGTAGGTCAAAATACATGAGGAGATGCATTGTGAAAATTCAATATCAGCAATCACAGACATCTGCATGGTTAATGCTGCTTGTCTGACTTTAAAAGCTTGAAGTTCGAAGGTTACACATGCCCTAAAGTTCAAACTTTCATTCAAGACTTAGTCAAGCAAACATCACATTTTAACTATCTAGTTTTGTGTGCGTCGTGCGTGCGTGCGTGCGTGCGTGTGTGTATACATACAGTATAAGTATGTGTGTCAGATGACAGGTGATAATCTCCTAATCCTGCTGAGCCATGTTTTGGAGGCCCAACTGTCTCTTGCACACGTCATCTCTTCAGGATACATAATTTCAAAGCCAGTTTATGGAGATGGGCTGAGAGATTATTTTTCTTCATGACACAAAAGACTTCATGGATTGGCTCGGTCCGGTTGCTGGGAGGCAGAGATAATAACACTTGTCCCAGTAATCAGTGCTGTGCACAGAGAGAGAAATCGATCTAATACGCCATTTAAAATAATCAAAGTCTTTTAATCTGATCTATTCCATTTTGTATTAAGTTGGAGGGTAGTTACACGTTTGTCTGTTGGTCGTGTTTCCCTGTGGTCATATTAAAAGTAGTTTTTTGGGGTATTTGTATAGAATATTGTGCTGTATTGTAGGTGCGTGTGTCGATTATGAAGGGCTGTTTGTGTTTTGTGAATACACTAGGGCTGAGCGATATGACAATAATGTGTCAAAAAAAAAAATATACACACACACACACACACACACACACACACACGCCGATCAGCCACAACATTAAAACCACCTGCCTAATATTGTGTAGGTTCCCTTTGAGCTGCCAAAACAGTGCCAACCCAAGATGCTATTCTTCTCACTACATTTGTACAGTGTGGTTATCTGAGTTATCGTAGACTTTGTCAGTTCAAACCAGTCTGGCTATTCTCTGTTGACCTCTCTCACCAACAAGGCGTTTCCATCCGCAGAACTGCCGCTCACTGGATGGTTTTTGTTTTTGGCACCATTCTGAGTAAACTCTAGAGACTGTTGTGTGTGAAAATCCCAGGAGATCAGCAGTGACAGAAATACTCAAACCAGCCCATCTGACAGCAACTATCATCCATGCAGTTAATGTTCACATTAACCATCAGAATGGGGAACATTTTTGATCTCAGTGATCAAAGCCCTGGAGTTTCTTGAGGAAAGTATTGGTCAACAACATTTCAGACCGAAATGTGGCACAATGTGAAATTGAGAATTATGGTAAGGTTGATTTAAAGCTGAGTGTTTTAAAACTTCTAAATAAGGAGAAAATTATATAAAAAGTATTTCACTGACTGGATTTTCCAAGAATAGGCATTACAATATGGTTATTTATTATGTTAACCAACTTTTTTTAGTTTTCCAGAAATAATTACTATATTGCGATATATATTGTTATTGTGATATAAAATTACTCATATCTTGATATAAGATTTTGGTCATATCGCCCATATACACTCACAAACACTAACTCTAAAACTAGACATGTACATAGACTCTCACAAAAGCATCATCCATCTGCATTTTTTGAACACCCACTTAATCATTTAATGAATAAATGAATGAATGTCTAAATGAGTCATGGAAGAAGGAATTAAATGTACCATTGCACTCATATGTGTTTCCATTAATAGAGGGGATGTTTTGTGAATGTTGCAAGGAAGTGATGCTCTCAAGATTGTGTATGAAATGTAACATTTTTACCATCTTGTGTTTGTGGCTTTACATATGTAGCGATACTCTGCGGCTATAATTGTGTGTAGAAGTGAGCTAAATATGAGAAAACCTTCCTTTTGGATTTATGGTTCTCAGCAGCCTGTTACCAAATTATAAGATCATTTCCTATTTTAACAGAACATATTTTGGTCAAATGTGTTTACACAAACTTCTTAAATAAGACATTGGATTCATTCATTTTTATGATTAAACACTAAACACTCAATGTGTTTTTTGCAACTACAAATTGTCATATCAACAAAAATCCAGTAATTACTCTTTCAGGAGCCTTAAGTTAACACAGTGACAGTTCTTGGTTCATTTAGAGTCAGACATGATGAAAATATTGAATTGTGGTTTACTAAGTTTTTGATTCACTAAAAAGAACCATCTGAGAAGAGTTTGAGAAGTAGCGCTGTGTTTTTTGCAGTGTAGATTCAAAGAACCGGCTTGTATAAGTAATTTGTCCGTGAATCGGACTACATTGGTCACACTGTATATTTGGGCCTGTAGATTCAAAAGAGCTGGCTCATAAGAGTAATTTGTTCAGGAATCAGTCTACACTGGTTGCTCTGAATATTTAGCGCTATAGATTCAAAAGAGTGGCTCATACAAATTATTTGTTTGGGAATCGGTCTACACTAGTCACGCTGTATATTTGGTCCTGTAGATTCAAAAGAACTGGCTCATATGAGTCATTCGTTCAGGAATTGGACTACACTGGTCACGCTAAATGTTTTGCACCATTGATTCATAAGAATTGGCTTATATGGTAATTTATCGGGGAATCAGACTACATTGGTCACACTTAATGTTTTCTTGCTGCTGATTTAGTAGCAGTGTTGTAGTGCCACTAAATGGTAGTGCAGGAAACATTGTCAGATTATTTTATCTGTGTGTTTCATTTGCATCTCCGGAAGAATGCACTTTTAAAAAAATGCTAACGAAACCGGAAAAGTCATTAAAATCATTCAGTTCTAGACTTTTTTTCTGAATAAGAACCTAACCCCATTTATAAACAATGTAATAAAGTAAATACCCCCAATTATTTTGAAGGGGTTGAGTTATGAATCAATTGAGTTATTTAAAAACAAGTCTTTATTTAAGATTAAATCCAAGTTATATTCTCATTCAGATGGTTAGGTAACTGTGTGTTTGCATTTGTATTTTTGTGTTCAGTTGGCGAAGAGGATTACAGTATGTGTTGATCCCTTCATTTTACTTCTAGAGGACTCAAGAGGATGTGCTGTGTGTGTGACTGTATTATTCATCCACATCTCTCTCTCTCTTTCTCTCTCTCTCTCTCTCTCTCTCTCTCTCTCTCTCTCTTTTGTGAGCGATAGGTTTAGGGGATAGAATCTATAGTGTGTGTGTGTGTGTGTGTGTGTGTGTGTGTGTGTGTGTGTGTGTGTGTGTGTGTGTGTGTGTGTGTGTGTGTGTGTGTGTGTGTGTGTGTGTGTGTGTGTGTGTGTGTGTGTGTGTGTGTGTGTGGACGGAGACTCTTTTATTGATCAGGGACCAAGAACCTCTTTCACAATGTCATGCTGACTGCTCAAGCCACCTCTTCTACTACTACTACACACACACACCCAAGGGATCTCCATTAAAATTCAAATATACAGTATGACCCAGATATGTCTAAGTATTTCAGCAGGATTGATTCACAAGTTGTCAGATCTCTTTCGGTCTATCCCTTATTTTTAATAATTTCTCATGACATGTCAAATTTCTGAGTTGTAATGTAATGGTAATGGAACAGCAGCACAGTGAAAAACATGACCATCAACTGTCAGTTCACACTGTGTGAACCGTGTGTGTGTTTGTGGGTGGCTCGTAACAGAAGCAAAAACTGCTCTTATAATGCCACTTATTCTGTTGTCTGATAGGTTAACATGAAGACACAGTGATCAGCCTGTCCTTCAGTCAACCCACACACACACTCCCAGTCAGTGAGTGGAAGGGTTGAAACATGCCAGTGCACCACTGTCTGCCATCCTGTTAGTGTCTCTTGGAACCTACTGTCCAGCAGCAGTGTCTGAATGAGTGACAGAGAGAGAGAGAGAGAGAGAGAGAGAGAGAGGGAGGGAGGGTTAGTTGTTACTGGATTCTGGAAGCACTTGCTTTGATGGTGGCTGTTTTTTGTTTTGAAATCGTAAAGAGCTGTTTTAGCTCCACAAAAAATGCCTGCTTTTGTTTCTTTTATTTATTTATTTATTTATTTATTTATTTATTTTTGGAAAATTATAGCAATGCATCTGTTGGTTTACACAGATGAAAATTGTATTGCTCAGAGTCAGAGGTTGCATTTTTTATGGCTCAGGAGACTAAATGGAGTTCTTAGTTATGTTTCTTTTAAAGGAATAGTGCACACTGAAATGAAAATGCTGCCATAATTTACATACGTTCATGTTTTTCCAAATCAGCTTAACTTTCTTCTGTGGAACACAAAAATTTATGTTTAGCAGCATGTTGATGCTGCATTATTTAAATGCCAAAAAAGTAACCCATACGACTTGTGTGCTCTATTCAAAGCCTTTTGAAGCCATATGATAGGTTTGCGTGGGGAATACACCAACATTTTAGTCATTATTCACTGAAAATCTTGCCTTCCGATGTAATTCTCCAATCGCATTCACACTTCTGAATAGACCTTGATGAAAACAATTGCCGTTTTGTGTCACTGACATCAATCTAAGTGCAATCTTAACCTTTTCGTACATATGTTCAAACTGTACTGACTAATATCCCCAGTGTGAGTTATTTAATGTGCGCTGTCACAAAATGTCACATTCTACTTTGCAGCAGATGCACTAGAGGACAGAATGTCATTGTACATTAATAAACAAAGAATGTGATTTTAATGTTTATAATGATTGATTGTGATTGATACTATGTGTGATGCGATCCACATGTGATTGTTTGAATTTTGGTAACATAAAAAATAAAGATATTGGGTGGTTGAAAAAACTGTTTTGAGTTGCTGTTTCAGTACGACAACAGCTTCGGTCCCTCTCTTCTGATCAACGGCAGCGCGGCAGTGCGAACAATGGCGCAAATGCAGATAACACACCAGTTTGATCGCACCTCAGGGACCAGCCAGGGACCAGGTTTTGACTTGTACGTTCAAAGTGGTTAATGCACCAAGATTGAATATGCACATGTGCACATGAGATTTGAGAGCTATGGTGGAAGCAAAGATGTCAGGTTTAAAATGTCTCTAATAGTTCTTCTAATTTCCTGTATAAATACAAATAGACAAATGTTTTACACAAAATGTATGTTCATAGCACTGACCACATGATTTGGTCTTGGAAGAATTTGAGGACAAGTTTGTTGTCTAGGCTTTTTTTGAGACATCCGCCCTTTTCCACCATCAGGCATATCGGTGCTGATTGCTAAACAGTGCCATTCCATACCGATTGAGGCTAGTTGACATGCACAGTAATGGTTTCTTTTTCCATTGTGATCTTGCAAATTCAGAATAGAAATAGATTGACTTGTATGGGCTGAAATATGTGCCACCAGAAACTGAATTTGAACCATTATATTTGAATTTGGATGGCTAAACTTGAATAATTGCATTGAAAAACTGAATTTGAATCACATCATTTGAAATTGTATTGTTTAATTAAAATTGAATTTATTCAAAAACTGAATCTGAATTGTATCATTTGAAATTGAATTTATTCGTTTTTGGAACTGAAGTCCAATAAAATTTGATCCTCACTGAAAATTAAACTCTCTATATATCTTCACATTCACTTCTCACAATTCAGATTCAGTTCTCAAATTCAATTTCAAGTTACTGAGACAGACATCCGGGTAGTTGGAGGATGAAGGAAGAGCAATCGAGCGCAGATCGATAGATAGCGTTCATTGGCGCACAGGACTCCTCTTGGGCCAATCAGCACCAATGTTTTGGAGCACAGTACGTTACCCGCCATGAAACTATGGAATTACGATTGTGTCAATAATAATGAATGTAACTTTATAAAACTGAACGTAACTTTTTCAGAAACTATCAAAAATATTCCATTACAAAAGAAGAAAAACACAATTCAAATGAAAAAAAAATGAACTCAGTCGCATCGAATTTAACAGGCTCTTCAAATATGCTTCATTTTTTGTTAATGTTTTTCAAAGATTCGTTTTGCAAATCGTGGATTCTGAATACATTGCCACAGATTTCAGCTACGCTCGCAGTTTTTCGTTTGCTGTTTTGAGACAAACCTCTCGTGGGGGTGGGCTTAACAGTGATCTACTCTGATTGGATAGTGAGCTTTTGATGGACAGGTGCTCTCTGACCCGGATGTACAGACGTCACTCAGTGGCGCGCATATTGGAAAGCTCTCGCGGTGATTTGTAGTTATGCAATACGTCGTGCTTTGTTGTATTACTTACTAACAATATGTAAATAATATTTGACCTATAATTATATAATTTAATATTATATGAGACCTTCGATCGTCTAATAATCGTCTTCGATCAGTCTGTAAAGATGAGCTTTCAGGAGAGACATGGAGCGGCATCATCTTCCTCTTATTTATTTAAAAAATATATATATATATATGTTTTTTTAATGCAAAGAACAGGAACATACAAAAGAGAAAGCATACGTACATCACATAATATCAACCAAAACAATAAAGAAGACAAAAATAAATAGAAAAAATAATAATAATTAAAAAAAGATAATAATAATAATGTATATAACAATAAAAGAAGAGGTAGGGCATTACATCACACAAAAATGTTCACATGAAGAGATCAAATGCAGTGCAGATTCTAACAGTCCTTATGGCTTTCTTATTAGTAGATACTGAAATCAAATTTAGATAATTTTCTATTTCTTTTAAGAAGACAGAGAAGATAGGTTTACAGTTTAAAAATTTGTATTTGTGAATATAGAATTTGCTTAAGAAAATAATTAAATTAATAACAAAACAGACATTTTCGTTTGTGGGGTCTGAATCAAAATACCCAAATATAATGTTTCTCATATGTATTGAGAAGCCTGGCAAAATCTTACACTTGATAAAAACATCAATTTCATTCCAGAGCTTCTGAGTGTAATGACACGACCAAAATAAATGGTGCTGATTGGCCCAAGAGGAGTCCTGTGCGCCAATGAACGCTATCTATCGATCTGCGCTCGATTGCTCTTCCTTCATCCTCCAACTACCCGGATGTCTGTCTCAGTAACTTGAAATTGAATTTGAGAACTGAATCTGAATTGTGAGAAGTGAATGTGAAGATATATAGAGAGTTTAATTTTCAGTGAGGATCAAATTTTATTGGACTTCAGTTCCAAACGAATAAATTCAATTTCAAATGATACAATTCAGATTCAGTTTTTGAATAAATTCAATTTTAATTAAACAATACAATTTCAAATGATGTGATTCAAATTCAGTTTTTCAATGCAATTATTCAAGTTTAGCCATTCAAATTCAAATATAAATGGTTCAAATTCAGTTTCTGGTGGCACATATTTCAGCCCATAGACTTGACAATGGATCAATCGTGAGTCTACATTTAAAGGAATATTCTGGGTTCAATACAAGTTAAGCTCAATTGACAGCATTTGTGGTATAATATTGATTTCCACAAAAATTTATTTAAACTCATCCCTCTTTTTCTTTAAAAAAATGCAAAAATCTGGGTTCATTGTAAGGACACAATGGAAGTGAATGGGGTCAATCGGTAAACTTTAAAATACTCACTGTTTCAAAAGTATAGCTACAAACAATATGCATGTTAACATTATTTTAATGTGATAAAATCAAAAAATAACATTTTCTGTTTAAAACTCTTACCAATTTTGCAACTTTGTTGCCATGACGATGTAAAGTCAACACCCCTTTAAACCCTAAATTGATTGCAATTTAAACAACTTTACAGCTCAAATTATACATGAGTTTTAACAGACGAATTAATGTAAGTGCTTTTATAAAATTATAAGCTTCACATTTCTGCCTTTAAACCCTCAAAAAATTGTCCCCATTCTCTTCCATTGTAAGTGCCTCACTGTTACCTAAATTTTAGCTTCTTTTAAAGATAATGTGGGACGAGTTGAAATATTTTTTGTGGTAATCAACATTATGCCACAAATGCTGTCGATTGAGCTTAACTTGTATTGTACCTGGAATATTCCATTAATGCCATTGCTATGTAAAATAAACAATTGAGATATTGAAGACATCTCATTTGTGTTCATTCTATGGGTAGATATTTTATGCACAACAAAAGCAGCCCATATCTCTCACTTACAAAAGTTCTCTTGCTTTGCTAGTCAAGTCATTGTCTTACACTTTCACTCTTTTTCTTCAGTCCTGGCTCAGTTGAGGTTGTCCTGCTTCATTTCCCTATTTTCGCTCTGCCCTGGTTCACAAACGTATTTATAGATGTCTCCTCAGGCCCCTTGCAACACACACACACACACACACACTTACACACACGTGTTCCCCTGGTTTTTAACTTAGATGTGCAGTCACCTGATTCAGTAACATGTAAAGCGGTGTTGGGTCTGCTCTTGTCATGCCATGACACGGTCAAGCGACTCCGCACAGAGAGCAGATGTTTGTACGGGTTTAGTTGTTTTGTGCTGGTGATGTTCTACCATACTGTAGTGTTATATAAGAGCTGGACAGGTGCAACCGAGTTTCTTATATTAGAGTGGGAAAGAAAGAGAGCGTGAAAGATAGAGAGGGAGGATAACATGCTGTGCGCAGAAATGCGATAAATGCCAAACAATGTCAGATGGAACGCAAAGTAATTATGAAAGCACAAAGAGCAGAGTGTATGCACTCCACAGGGTGCAGGGGGTGTTTGAGTGTGTCTGTGTGTGTGTGGTAAAGAGAGACCTATCGCTAACATTAAACGCAGGCTGTGCAGAAAATGTTCTAATGTATGATTTGTTTTATTTTTCATTAACGCCTTTGGGGAGTTAAAGTAGGTTATGTGGACAGTTACACAGCCATCCAATCCAAAAAACATAATGTTTCTTGTGTGTGCCTGCAACAATGTCCTGTTTAGGTACATGCATGCAACTTATGAGAAATTACATATAAAACAGGCTAATAATAACTGGGTAAGTGAGTATTTTTTGCGAGAACTGTGGCCTAGAACTTAGCACGCATGCTTTGCCACATTGAGCTATCACTCCTTAAAAAAAAATGCTAAAAACCAGCCTAAGCTAGTTTGCTGGTCTTAGCTGGTCTCCCAAACTGGTCTGTTGGCTAGTGTTTGATGGGTTTTGGGTACCTTTTAGCTAAACCAGCTGGTCACCAGCTTAGCCAGGCTGGGAAACCAAATAGACTAGCTTGGCAAAGCTTGGAGACCAGCTCAAACCAGTTAAGACTAGCAAACCATCTTTGTGGAAATAGAAAATGGGGTGGTTGAGTAGTTTTCAGCTAAAATATTTTTTTAAGTTCTCACTAGTTGCCAGTATCTTTGGATTAGAGTTTTTTTGACTGGTAAGGCATGCTGGGATACCAAAGTTCAGTTTTATCCTCATCCCCTTCCTGGATTACAGGGGCAGGCTAAACATATACAAATTGTGCCGTTGTGATTAACGGCGCAATGAGTAACGTTATTTTTTCCACATTGTCCGATATTACAATCAGTGCGACACACTTTACAAAAGGCGTGGCCATTGTCAATATGGCTTTGAGATATGAAATTAAATTCTTCCGTCCAGCTGTTGTTAAATGTACATGTATATTTAGTTTTTTCACCGGAGCACTACCTAAGTCTTCTCCTCCCATCTTCCAGTGATGCTTAATTCAACTTCCGACATCTACTACCTGCGCAGAAATCAACAGCGCAACTTTGTTGTAGGTTACCAGGTTGAGGTCACAAATGGGTTGAAATTTGTATGATGTGTCGATTGTGTGAATAGGATGTGTTTCATACAAGATCTGGCAACTGGACAACCTTGGAATAATATATTGATGTGATTATTCATATAACGATGTTTGGGCCATTCAAATTAAGGGAGTTTCCCGGGAGGATTAACAAAAGGGAGGGGGCGGGAGATGGGTGTGAAATACAGGAGACTCCCGGAAAAAACAGGAGTGTTGACAGGGATGATAATGGTGTCCAGCTGGTAGGCAGTATGTAAACCTCCTCCCCTAGCAACTGACGCTAGAGGCTGTAGCCTTTAGCCTCCTCGTTTTTCCTCCTGGTACCACAATATTCATGCATGATGCCACGTGATACCACGATATTCATACACAAAATGGTTACAAATACAAGAAAAGCATTTTGCCGAAATTAAATTGTATTCCTCACTACCCCGATATATTGATAAAAGTTTATGGTAAATATTTTTAATATCTGTGATGTGTGGATTTAAAGCCTTACATTTTCTTTCTGTTCATGGTACAGAGTTCTCCTTTATTCCTTTTCAATGCTGTTTAGAATGTTGGGGGCATTTAATGCGATTTTAAACTAGTTTAATCATCCATGTGTTTTCATTGAGCAAATAATCAATGCCGAATCAACGACCCAGCCCACGCTTCTCGAAGTGCTGTTTATGATGCTCTGTGCAGCTGAGAGCTTGAGACCAGTCCACGAGTAAATGCACATCTCTGTGCTTATCTGTCCATTGAGCCTCGAGCCATGCTGACTGATCTGGGTTGAGCTGTTTCCTTTCACGTTTTGAACGTTTGCCGTTTCATATTTCTCACACGCAACAAAAAACTACACCACACAATTAGAGAGTCGACCAACTTTGTAGTCGCACCAGTGCGACCTCTTGCAAAGTTTAAATGGGGCTGGTCCCCACAATGTAGGTCATTTTATGTTTTACTATCCTTTTGGGCACATTTGGTCTCCACAATGTAGATAAAACCTAACACAAACATTCAAGTGCTATTTCACACATGGTCAGGTTAAGCACTCTATATGTTTGTTTAGCGTGTGCTCAGAGAGCTACAGCAGATAGAGAACAGAGTTTAATTGTAAAGAGAGCACTGTTGAATAAATATGACTTCATTTGACCACTGAAACCATCCTAATTGTTCTGAATGGAACATGTTGAGGCTCATAGCAGTCTGACGCCATAACCTGACAAGAACATGAAACCATCATCACCATTAAAACCGAACCATAAAAATTGTCCAGTGATTACTGAGATTGCCAACAGAACACTAACAGAACAGTCTCTAAATATAGAGTGCTAATGAATAAGCTAAACTACACATACTTGGCTATAGTTAAGGAACACATTTGTCCACAAAATTGGGCTAAATCAGAAAAAAAAAACTCTCTTTGAGGTCATTCAGGACATCCTAATTTGGAAAAACTATTAATAAGTTAAGCAAATATTCTTTTTTAAATTCTAAAAAGGCAAAAGGTTGGGGTTAGTCTATAGCAATTATAATTTGCTTTTACATAAAATATAGACGTATATGGTATGTACGCATATAGATAGCTTAGTTCTGTATATGTGTGTGTCAATGGAATTGTGGTTTCTTCAACAAGACAACCCAGCCCTTTTCAGATCTTTAACAAGAATAGCAGTAAAGGAGCTAACAGTTGTTTGGCCCAGCTGCTGTTCATGTCATTTCTAATCATATCAGTGACCTTGAGTTGATAGTGAAGGCACTGACATTCATTGGCTCTACAGCTGCAAACTGCTGATGACAATCAATCATATTATGTCACACAAAATAAGCTTGAATTCCAGGTGTCATCTGCAAATCGTATACCATGGGCTTTGGTTTTGCTGAGCATCATAATAGATGTTAAGTTATTAAATGTGGCTCTGGCTTTTGATGTGAGTGAAGCTCCTTGCTGAAAATACCAATTTACACCAACATGAATTTCCAAGCCGGCTAATGCTTGTTTGATGGTGGCGTGACTGGTGAACCAGCAAAACTTAAATGGTAAAGCCTGGGGGACCAGCAAAGTCTTTCTGATGAAGCTTGCTGACCAAGGTAATCTTGCAAAATTGTATGTGTTCAGATAATTTCTTTAACAATATAATCCTTGAATAAGATGAAGTTAAACTGAAGTTCAAATTCATTAAAATTTTGTTGTGAATTTGTGATTCTGTTTTCTGTCATAGATGGCTTGTGACTCTGATGTGAATTTCTTATATCACATATATTAGAGAGGACAAAGCTATTATAATTTAGTGCAATAGTCTGGTTCCAGAGGTTAAAATCTCTCTTTTCTGTAGGGGAATTGATTTTTAACTGTAATATATAAACCTTTAGAAAAAGACCTGCGTGAGCTCAGTGGTTATTAATTGTTGTATATGTTTCTGTTAAAGCCATCAGTTGGCATTATTTACACTTACATTTGAAAAAGTAATGTTTTGTAGTGCAATTCCCATGATGAACTTCACTACCCATGTGTGGCAGGGCGGAGGGCGGGACCGGGTGTGTAGGATCACGACCCAGCCCCGCCCTCCGCCCTGCCACACCATGATCCTAAATGGAAACAAACCACCAATCAGAGTATTGCACCAAACAAAGCACTCAAAACAAGCTGGTCTTCCTACACTCTACACTCTAACTAAAATCAAATGACATTGTATGACAAACTTATTATCAACAAATTTAAATAAATATTTTTATATTTTTATATTTTATAAAATATTATGAGTTAAAATATATACTTAGCATTTTTGCATCACACTTTTTAAGCAAATTCAACTTAAGGTCATTTTAAGTCAACTTGTTAGATATCCATAAATGTATGATATCATTCAACAACTTCCATCCATCCATCCATCATCAACCGCTTATCCTGTGTACAGGGTCGCGGGGGGCTGGAGCCTATCCCAGCTAACATTGGGCGAAAGGCGGGGGACACCCTGGACAGGTCGCCAGTCCATCGCAGGGCCACACACAGACAGACATACACTCACATCCACACCTAGGGCAATTTTTTTTTTTTTTTTTGGAGACACCAATTAACCTAGCCTGCATGTCTTTTGGATGGTGGGAGGAAGCCGGAGTACCCGGAGAGAACCCACGCAGACACGGGGAGAACATGCAAACTCCACACAGAAAGGCCGGGGCAACCAGGGTTTGAACCCACAACCTTCTTGCTGTGAGGTGACAGTGCTAACCGCTGCACCACCGTGCCGCCATATTCAACAACTTATTTTACTTAAAAAAATTAAACCATAAGGATTTAAAAAAATAATGGCAAGTTGTTTCAAAGTAATATTTAAGCTCAACTTAACTAGAAAACCTATACATATACACATACAGTATAGCCACGCACACACACACAGAAGACTTTTGAGAACTGGATCTTGAGTTTTTGCTACAAAATTATGTGAAAAACATCCTGATCACTCATTCATTTAAAACAATATAGTAATTTAACTTTTGTAAGACACTTTTAGTGTTAGAAAGGTCATATGCGAGGAGGCGTGAACTATCATGAATATGGATGTATTTCACACCTGAGGAGACAAAGACCCATCCCCTGGGCCCATCACTGAGGAATGTGACAGAATAACTTAATGATCAAAATCAAGTTTTAAGTTAAAAGAATAATCTGACTATACATTTTCTTTACATAAAGACTTTACTTAATTTTAGACCTACACTACCTCTTAAAATAAGTCTCTTCTGCTCACCAAGGCTGCATTTATTTTATCCAAAATACAGTAAAAACAGTGATATTGTGAACTATTTTTATAATTTAAAAGAACAGTTTTCTATTTGAATATATTGTAAAATGCAATTTGTGATCAAAGCTGAATTTTCTGCATCATTACTACAGTCTTCAGTGTCACATGATCCTTCTGAAATCGTTAAAATATGCAGATTTTCTAATATGGGCATATTTAAAGTGCATTTTACTCATTTAACCTGAGTACATATTTGCAAACACAAGCTTTGTTGATGATAATGAGGCTGCATAAACACTAGTTAAAATATAATCTAAACATTCATATTATTTTTATATCATATTACATATCATATTAATATCGTACAGCATACAATTTAAATACCTGCTTTAGCCGAAACAACATTTAAATGTAACTAAAACTTGCCTATTAGGATATATTTCAAATTTCAATACTCTGAATCCTGGCTGGACATCTGGAAACAGTCCCACTAGTAAAATGTGTACATGTTTATATAAAATAGCATGTCAACTAATATGTAAGTAAAACTAAATGACTTACTCATCCGAAATTGTTTCCTCGGCTGGATCATTTCTCTCTTCAAAATACAAACGTTCATCAGAGTCCCGCTCTTCTTCTGAGGAAAATGTTAACTCTTCCTTACTATCCAGGAGTTTTCTCGCCTGTGTATCTTGCGATCTTCCAAATGCACAGAAAAGTGAATGACTTTGTTTTTAAGACACAGTTGGGGGCGTTCACCATTTGCATTGATCGTCTTTGTTTCATACAGATTCAACTGCAGGAGAATATTTGTTTTAAATTTGAATTGTTTTATTATTTAAAAGTAGACATTTTAAACTTTCTTGAGACATATGTTTCATGTTTGTGTGATAAGTATTTGCGGAGTTTCAGTTCATTTTTGTGACGTGTTTCAGATATATGCTCGCGAACACAGAGACTGCTGAAAGCTCACCCTTTTTATTTTCTTTATTTTACAAAAGCACAAGGTTTTGTTGTTATTGTGAGTGTATACAAATAAAAGTAGACCCTTTATAGTCTCTAATGATGTCTTACACTTATTTATATGCCCCAAAATTGACGGAGTATTTTATGTTGTTTCTGCTGTAATGATGAAAAATCCAGCAGGACGTGCCGGCGTGGCCGTCAACCCCAGAGGGTTAAACAATTGCATGCACACACACACACACAAAATGAAATATGGGAGACCAAGACTAGATGTCAAATGGGAAAATTGTCACAGGGGCTACAGTACATCTCAGCAACTAAGGTTTTGAGTAAAAATTTCAGGTACACCTTTCATGTGTACCTTTTTTCTTTGTAATAACGGTTGAAATGTTAAATGTAAAATGTAGGGGGCCTGTGTAGCTCAGCGACACCACCACCTACCACCCCTGGAGTTGCGAGTTTGAATCCAGGGTGTGCTGAGTGACTCCAGCCAGGTCTCCTAAGAAACCAACTTGGCCCAGTTGCTAGGGAGGGTAGAGTTATGTTGGGTTAACCTCCTCATGGTCGCTATAATTGGATTCTCGCTCACATGGTGAGTTGTGCGTGGATACCACAGAGAATAGCGTTAGACTCCATAGGCGCTACGTCTACGGATAACACGCTCAACAAGCCACATGATAAGATGCGTGGATTGACGGTCTTAGACAAGGAGGCAACTGAGATTCATCCTCCATTGATGAACCTCTAACCCTGTTCTTCTGCAACAGCTTGAAACCATCATACACACACAAATGCCAGATATTAAATACTATACATGCCCTTCTCTCCAGATCTCTGGAAAGACCAATTTTGAGACACTCTATGAAAAGCAAGTACCTCCAAATCGTTTGTATGAATAAAGTCTGATATGCTTCATTAATCAGACTGATTAATGGATGGCACTAAATCTTACTTCCATTACTGATCTGAGGCCAGACGAGCATCAATGCTTTTGTATAATTACAGGAAAGAGACACAGCGTCTTTTACTGTTCAATAACGCATTAGACTGAAAAAGTGCTTCCATTAATTTTAAGCATTCTCTGGCCAAACTAACTCTGATTAAACCTCAAGAAAATCCAGACATTCATGTCCACCATAACCAGCCATTCATGTTGGTCCAGGTTGGTTTATGCTTGTTTTGTTGCATAGCCATGCTGTTCACCAGCATATCTTAGCTGAGAAATTGGTTAACCAATTTGGTCTTTCTGGTGAAGCTGGTCGGCCAAGAAAGTTTTTCTGGTTAAGCCTTTTGGGGACACCACCATACGAGTATCCCATTCTAGAGTCCAGCATCCAAAACACCACACATGCCTGGTGACCAGCAGGGTATCTTATCTTGATGTTTTCACTAGAAAGATTTGCTTGCATTACTTGTGAAATAACAGGGTTTTTGCAATTTCACCACTTAATACAACAGCAGGCAGAAAAGTATCATTAACTTTATAGCTATCGATTCCTGTAGTTCAATTGCTAATAAAGTGCTATCTTTAGATGGTCTCTATTATCTTGAGTTGGCAGAGCCCTACAATTGCTGCAATGATGTTTATGGGTTTAATGAACATTTTGATCTTAAATCAGATTTTGTCTTTGTACTAGCAGGATTAAATGGGCAATGTGTGATGGAGAGATGCTGATGGAATGAGGTTAATGGAGAAATTGTAGGGTTAAGGTTATGCAATTATTGGTGCAGTTAAGGTCAATATTATGAGTGTGTCTTGAAATTAGAGGTAAGGTTTGGGTCAGGGGTTGTCTTAAGACTGATTTAAATGGCGAACTGGCTTCTTTTAGTTCACCTAAAAATATGAAAAAATTCACTACTATTTTTGTTCTACTAAGGTGTTCGTTAGGTGATGCTCACGCACATCCTTGACCTTGCAATTCTGACCTTGGAGAATTTGTCGAAACGAGCATTGTTTAAAACGTATTCTGGGTGAGGTTTGGATGTGAATTTCCTTTTATATTTGTTTTCCTCAACTAACTAATTTTAAAATGACATTGCATGTTGTATTGCAGTGCCTAGGCACAATCATGATTTCGAGTTCCATTACACTTCCTACTGCTTTACGCATACGCAGAGTGCTAGATGTTATTAGGAAGTGTAATTGAGCTTGAAATCATGATCGTCAAGGAGACTGCTGATTTCAATATTTATAGTAAAAAAGGAGTTATATTTTGGTCTGTTCTCACCCAAAATGTATGGTATCGCATGTATTAAACCACTGGAGTCTTATGGATTACTTTTATGTGGCCCTTTTCATGCTTTTTGTAGCTACAAAATGTTCACTTGCATTGTATGGTTCTACAGAGATATTATTCTTAAAATCTTCATTTGTGTTTTGCAGAAGAAAGAAAGTCATACACATCTGGAATGGCAGAAATTACTTTTGGGGTGGACTATCCCTTTAAGTATTAGCGCAGGCCGTGCTTTGTTTAAGAGAAATAGGTTTCACTTCTACCAATGTATGAATTAGGTTTTAGGGACAGAGATTATGTACGTAGATTTAGGTATGTTAAGGACGGAATTAAGTTAGGGTTTTCATGGTAGTGTTGTCACCCTGGGAACACAAAAAGAGCAACACTTTATAAAGTGAGAGAAATGTGTGTGTGTGTGTGTGTGTGTGTGTGTGTGTGTGTGTGTGTGTGTGTGTGTGTGTGTGTGTGTGTGTGTGTGTGTGTGTGTGTATGTGTGTGTGTGTGTGTGTGTGTGTGTGTGTGGGAAGCTCTGCTTCTTTTATAACTCATTCCCTGCAGGGTGTGGTCAGGACAGGAAAGGACAGCCACACACAAACTGCGCTCCAGGTCTAGTGTCTGTGTGATCTGAATATTGTTGTGACCTTCAGTCACTTAAACAGCTCCGAGTCAAAAAGTCTTCACTGACAAATATCTTTCTCTCTCTCTCTCTCTCGCCTTTATCTCTATCTCATTCTCTCTTTCTCTGTTTGCTGTGGGCAGGTTGCCCAGTCTAGTAAGAGGACAGAGACACTGATAAGTGTGTGTAGGCAGGTTTAAGTGGTTAACGAGGACTTTTTTAGGTTACAAACTGGTAATTACAAGGGTATTATGCTATAAATGTGTTTTATGGGGACATTTCTAGTGTCCCCATAATTTAAATAATTTAAAAACCATTCTAAACAATGTTTTATCGAAAATGTATTGTGAGGGTGAGGTTTAGGGGTTGGGTTAGGGGATAAAATATATAGTTCATACAGTATAAAAATCATTATGTCTATGGAGAGTCCTCATAATGATAGCTGCACCAAAATTAACTTTGATGTGAACATTAACTGAAGCTGCTGACCCATATTTGCATGATTTTAGGCATTGCACTGCTGCCACATGATTGGCTGATTGAATAATCCCATGAATAAGTAGGTGTATAGGTGTTCTTAATAATGTGCTCAGTGAGTGTAGACCTATTTGTTTAGTCCAAGAAAAAAATATTCTCCTCTAAAAAATGTTTCCTTTTTGGTGGACGTTACCAAGCCCTCTTATTTTTAGCCCCTCCCCTCCAACCACTGCACCCATTCTGGTATGTAACACCCACTTTTAACTATCCAATCAATTCCTGATGGATAACATCAAGTCTAGGCCTAAATGTTTTATTATTTAATATTCCAAAATACATCAAATAGCTGAAGAAAACCGGTTGCAAACGCTGTTTCATTTGGACTTTAAATGTCACAAAAATTGTCCTGCTTTTTAAATAAAAGCACATTTTCCCATCTGTGGTTACTGTAGTTGACTCAGTCATCAGACTTTTCTTTCACCCTTGTATTCTTTCTTGGGTGAGAAAATGGCAAAATTATTTTCAACTCTCACAGTAATGAGTGTGAACTGCAGTAAAAGCAGGACGCAGCAGGGGGAACAAGGGAAGAAGAAAATAATCAAAGTAGAAGTGAGGGAAAAAAGAACGAGAGAAGGAGAATTAGCATATCCATCTTCATTTATTAGTGCTGCTGGTGTTAGTGGGTTTAATGGCCTTGAGTCAGCGGATATTTGGCTCCTCTTTAGTCTGTTTGGATGCCGTTTCAGAGAATGAGAGAGATTCTTTAAAGAAACAACACATAGGGAGGAGATAAAGAAATGGGGAGGGAGGGCAAGATAAATGGAGAGAGAGAGTTGGCATGTGACTATTGCCAAAGTTGGAATCGTTGTCGTCGGTTTAGAGATGGTTAACTGATGGTGGTCTTGATCAGTGATAACTATGTTGACAAAGATGGTCCACCAGGTCAAGCTGTGTTTTGGAACATTGCTAATTAGCCGGATTAGCCAAATTGGTCTACCAGCTCTAACCAGGTTGACCAAGATTGTGTACAGGTTTACCTCAACCCCACCAGCTGGTAGTACAGATGGTACTGACTAATCAGCTTGCACCAACTATTGACCAGAAACCATGTAAGAACAGATACAACCAGAAACAAACAGAGTGAGAATTGAGATGGATGGAGGAAAGAAAGAAATAAATGTTGTGGGAGGGCAAGCTAAAAGAAAAGAGAGAGGGCAGTTTGCACTGAGAGAGAAAAGCAAGATTGCCATAAATTTGTCAAAGTTTCAATTGTTTTCATATTCTGCCCCGTCTTTTCCAAATCACCACTTTTAGTGTGTGTAAATATGTGTGATCTTTTGGAGTGCATCACTGCAGCCCTCTGCAATGATGTTAACCAAGACACAACTCACATCCCAGAATCCTCTGCTTAAGCAGCTGTCTTCACTGAGCCCATACACAAACACATGCTCATTTACAGTGTTGGGGGTAACACATTAAAAGTAACATGTGTTACATAATCATATTACTTTTTCAAGTTATGAGTAATGTAACACAACTTTTTTTATTTTAGACAATTAATATTGCAGTTACTTTTTAAATAAAGTAACGCGTTGCTTTTGTACAAATCTACTGTCCCTGTATTGCAAGAAATCAGGAGTAAAAGAGAAGATTTAGTGCATGATGGGCATTGTAGTTCTAGAGAGTGTGAGGCCAGAGACTATTTAGCAGAGATGAGTCACTTATATTTAAATTAATGGGATAAAATGGAGCACCCAACTTAATATGTACTTTATACTTAATATTTGATCTTTACTTAAGTCTTGCCCTAGCTCCACTTATTCCACAATGAGAGTGCTTCTGTATTTACTTATTTAGAATTTTTGCATTATAATTCCCTCAGACTTTGCGATCTACATCACCTGAAGCTGTATGGAAAGTTTAGGGTGCATCTGGACTGTGAGCTGTGTCATTCTTCCTCTCCTCAGTCAGGCGCAAACTGCAGTGCTGCTCTCAAGCATCATCATTAGAGTTTAATGTGATCTCATGTTACGTTAAATGAGATCAAACGACTAATCGACAATGAAACTTTTTATTGACAATTTTTTATTGTCGATGTTGTCGATAAATTCAACTAATAGTTTCAGCCCTACTGTCAATCTTGCTAATTCACATACGCATTTCGTGTTTTAGCGCAATATGAGGTCAAAATTTAGTTGAGTGAAACATGGTTGATTCATGTATTAATACACAGTGAATTAAAAAAATCAGTAAATGTGTTTAGGCAGAGGGATTATAAGACTAGTCTTCCACTAGCCACAATGTGATACACAGTGTGAAATACTTGCTCAATTCGCTGACTTATGCAGCCGAACGGCTCCGTGTTACAGGTCCCTGTAACTGGGAGAATGGGATGAGAAAAGCTGACTCTGGATCCGTCACTCCAAGCAACGTTCTATGATTGTGTATACAGAGAAAATGTCTATGTTTCTAAAAATATTCTAAATTTTTGTTTTATAATAAACAAGTAGTTAGATTCATGAAGCAAACCATTTTTATGAAATTTTGGTAGCATTAAATCGATTCCATTCAAGTTGTATCAAAATGTGCCTTTGAAGTTGTGACATCTGTACGCACCGTGGATCAACTCAAAACAAACACTGAGATGACTCAAGTGAAAAATATGTATTTATTCATCAGACTTATTCCTTGAACATGTTAGGCTAGCATTTCCCACTGAAATTTATCCTGACTTTTAAAAAACATCTTAAGTTGACTCTGGCATTGTCGATGGGCACAGTGCATGATAACATATATGATGCAGGTTCAAGTGTTGGAATTTGCTGCTTTAGGTAAGACAGTGGTTGTGAGCCAATTCAACTGCAGAAGAGATGTAACCCACACCACTGATCTGATCCCATAGTTTAACTGTACCTTTCACAATTGATTCTTTTATTAAATGGGTGTTCAATAAGCCCATGACAAAAACGTTTCCTGGTGCTTTGACCACTGCCATCTTTTGATCAAAAGATGTTCATTAGTGCAAGCTAAAATGGAGCTGTTTGGTTTAGAAATGAACTTAGCTTAGTTGAACTAGTCTGAGTTATACTGATAGGTTCTGAAAGAGGAGTTAAACACTGCCTCTAGCACTCAGTGCATGGAAATTATTTGACATGTAACACTCTGACATGACGCACATGAAGTGGACAGTGTTTAGCGGATTTAGTTGTGCAGTGTGAGACTTTAGTTCATTAATAAAACACTCCCACATTTATTTTTGCTGGTCTATGACACACATGAACTTATAACACACACACACATACATGCCTTGTCTGTCTGGATCCAGAACCAAAGCATTCTGGTGGGTGAGCAGAGAGGACGTTGTAGATATAAAATGCTGTCTGGTTGACAGGAAGTCGGAATGTGAAAGATGTCTGTTGTCCATTCTGTTGCGCTTGTTTTGGCAAGCAGTGAGATGAAAAGCCCCAGCCCTACCTAATAGGAGTCCTATGAATCTAGTCAGTGGTTTATTGATGGTTCAGGGTGAAGTTTCAGGTGGTCATCCAGTTCAAGCAGTGTTTTTGAACATTATGGATAATTGTAACTAGCTCAACCAGCTAGTTTAGTTTGGTTAGTTTAACCATGGTGCTTTATCAGCCCTGGATGAGAAAGATGGTCTATCAGTTCAACCTCTGCCCCACCAGTAAAGAACCGAGTTATTGGCGTACTTATGATTCGGTGTGACGTTTCAGGTGGTCAAGCTGGTCATCCAGTTCATGCTGAGCTCTTGAACATTCACAAGGTCAACCAGTTTAATCAGGTCCCCACCAGTTTAGCCAAGGTGCTCTGCCACCTCTAACTAGATTGACCAAGATGGTCTATCAGGTCACCCTCAGCCCCACAAGCAAGAGCCAAGTCAATGGCACACTGATGATTCAAGATGACGATTTATGTGGTCAAACTGGTCAACCAGTTCAAACTATGTTTTTGAATATTATGATTAACTAAGTTAAGTAGCTCAACCAGATTCCCTCCAGTTTAGCTGAGGTGTTCTACCAGGTCAAGCTTTGTTTTGGAACATATTTAACCAGGTCCACACTACTGTTGCTAAGGTGATCTAACTGCTCCAACCAGCTTTAACCAGATAGTTTACCAGGCCAACCTCAGCCCCACTAGCAGAGAGCCAAGTCAGTGGCATATTGATGATTCAGGTTGAGGTTTCAGTTGATGAAGCTGTTCAACCAGTTCAAACTATGTTTTTTTAACATTATGTTAACTAAGTTAAATAGCTCAAGCAAGCCCCATCAGTTTAGCTAAGGTGGTCTACCTAACCAGGCTGACCAAGATGGTCTACCAGGTTAAGATTAGTTTTAGAATGTTATGGTCAACTAAGTGACAGTGGTGGCTCAGTGGTTGAGATAAAAGCATCTGCCAAATGCATAAAATGTAAAATGTAAATGTAAGTGACCCAGTTCAGCCAGGTCCCCATCAGTTTAGCCAAGGTGGTCTACCAGCTCTAACCAGGTTGACCAAGATGTTCTGCCAGGTCAACCTCACCAAAAAGGCAGCCAGTGGCATACTGATGATCCAAGATGAAGTTGGCCAAACTGGTCAACCAGTTCAAGCAGTTTTTGAACATTTTGGTTAACTAAATTAACCTGCTTTACCAGATCCCCATCAGTTTTGCCTAGGTGGTCAACCAGCATGACAAAGATGATTAACCAGGTGAACCTCTGCCTGACCAGTAAAGAGCAACCTCGGCCTGATCAGTAGCTTACTGATGGTCTGGGGTGAAACTGGACTGAAAGTGTTTTGACCGTGAACAAATAAAGCCACAGTAGTTTGTACAGTACATTTAGAATGTCACAAACATGCACACACACATACTTATTGTACATCACATTGTAAATGCCATGGTCTTGATGGTGAAGCTTTGATGTGTGCATCCCTCCTTCCCTTTTGTCTGCTGTAGTTCTTTTCCAGTCATCCACTTTCTCTCTCTTTCTCTCTTGCTCTCCCTTTCTCTGTCTCTAACAAAGCTCTCATGCTGAGAAGAAAGAATAATGTGAAATGAAAATCACTAAGAAACTCAATCCAGTCAAAGAGGGAAGAGATACTGACACGCTCTCTTTCATTGTGTGTGTGTGCAAATCTAGTTTTTATTTCAACAATTAGCTAAGGTATAATCATGTGTCGTTGTATGTGAGTGTGTTCACTCCAAACTATCACTAACGGATCATTTCTGCTTAAATGTGCATCTGATTATGTTTTTGAAACTCCCATTCATTAAATTTTAAGAAAAGGAGAGAAATTCTCTCTTTTACTCCTATCTCGCTTCCTCTGCAGAGTTATGAATCAAATCTTTATTTTCTGGTCTCAAAGTTAAGCCCTCAGTGGGCACCACAAACCTTAGGTGTCAGACACTGTTTTGGCTTAAGGAGGTCAATAACATTGTTTTTATTAGTTTTCTTTCACTGAAGAATTGAAGTGAGAAACAAGAGAAATTACTTTTCATACCCATGAGAAACATACACATGGCCCATTGGTTTATTTTTAGGCGTGGAGGTCATTCTGCCTGAACCTGCATTAAAATTTAAATTCAAAGTTTAACATTAAATTTTCATTTCAAAATGTGGCACTGAAGACACGTGGACACTCACGGTTAGTTTGTTGTTACTATGCAATAATATTCCAGTGTGCAGAAAGATTTGATTGGTTGCTAAATTTATTCTGTTGTTGTACGATTATTAGATTTGTGATTCAGGGGTTGATTCAATTCGTGCTAGTCACTGAATTAGTTGTTGCTACGGTTTCATGGAAAACCAATGTGAGAGGGAATGGAAAATGTCAGAATACCCGAGGAATGCCCAGACATCCCCACAGTTCTCACAGTTTTTTCTGTATGGCAGCTGAAAAAAAGTATTTGCGCTTCAACTTTGTCTGTTGTTTTTGTGTTGTGATTTTCTCACCTTTTGATTGTGTTTAACTGTTCGGTTAATTTAGATGCTGTTAGAGAAACAAAGCAAGATAGACAAAGAACAGTTATTGTCAACCATGATTTACTGTTGTTCATCGTCTCTCTCTCAAACACAAATGACAAACATTTTTACATTTGTATTGAGCTGCATTTAAATAAAACAGTGCTAAGACAAAACAATGTTCATAATATAAGAAAGAAAAAAACTAAATATACAATGTATTCTTGACAAATAAGGTAAAAAGGATCATGTTAAAGTTACACATAAAGGAAAAAAAACATGACTAAAAAACTAGAAAGAGACAACGTAATGTATGTTGGGGATGCAGACTCAGGTCAGTTCACTCACAGTCCCTCATTCTTTGGCAGACAGACAAATATTGTGCTGCTATCACACAGCAGTCTCTCTCTCTCTCTCTCTCTCTCTCTCTCTCTCTCGTCTGTTTATCTTTCTATGTGTATCTTTCTGTATGTGTGTCTCTCTCTCTCTCTGTGCATTTCTGTCTCTTGCTGGCACAGTTTCTTGTTTTGAAAAACTACATAAACTTCAGCATTTTTTCCATGACTTCAGTCCTTGTGAAACACACATATTCACACACACACACACGCACACACACATAGAGTCCCCCTGTGAAACTTGTCCGGCTGGTCTTATCCAGAGAACACAGATGGAGTGGGGCAATGTTAACTGGACAACCAGATCCCCAGACCCCAGCTGTGTGTGTGTCCTATGGCCAGTGATTTTTATGTCATGACACATGGGTTCCAGTGTCCTCGCAGTGCATGAAGAAAGTGTGTGTATTAGTAATAGAAGAAAGTGTGTTATAGGGTAGTTTTGTACATGTATGTGTGTGTGAATTAAAGTCTCAAGCCACAATTTGAGGTGCTATTGAAGTCTGTATTTGGATTACTTATCCACTTACACACACATATACACTCACTGAGCACTTTATCAGGAACTCTGTGGTCCTAATATAGTTCCCGATGTGGTCTTCTGCTGTTGCAGCCCATTCGCCTCAAGGTTTGACATAAGGTGCATTCTGAGATGGTATTCTACTCACTACAATTGTACAGAGCGGTTATCTGAGTTACCAAACCCTTTCTGTCAGCTTGAACCAGTCTGGCCATTCTCCATTGACCTCTCTCATCAACAAGGTAGAACTGCCATTGACTGGATGTTTTTTGTTTTTGGCACCATTGTGAGTAAATTCAAGAGACTGTTGTGTGCAAAAATCCCAGGAGATCAACAGTTACAGAAGCACTCAAGCAAGCCTGTCTGGCACCAACAATCATACCACGGTCGAAATCACTGAGATCAAAAAAAATTCCCCATTCTGATGGTTGATGTGAACATTGACTGAACCCTTATCTGCCTGATTATATGCATTGCAATGCTGCCTCACAATTGGCTGATTAGATAATCACATGAATAAATAGGTGTAAAGAAACTTTTTATTTATTTATTTAGTAATCATTTTAACCTCCTCAAAAGTAAGTTTGGTCAAATTTAAGTCACTTCTTGCCCCAAAATATAATCTGCACCACCAAGTGTCAGGATTATGTATGTTGTAGTAAAATGGAACTGGCCCATTAGTGACACGAAGTCTGTTTTGTGTCAAAACGACTCGCTCTCACAAAGCAAACACGCAAACTACACAAGTGTGTTTGATCTATTACTACAAGTTTCTCATATTACATATTTGTTGTGTTGGTTTTTGCCAATGCCAATGCCTTCTGCATCTCAAACGGGTGCGTTTGCATTTTTGAGAGTTAAATCATTGCTAACATTCTTTTCAGTGTTCCCCTAGCCAATTGCTTAAAAATAATGTCTTAATGAAACTTGGAAAATGCAAGGGTGAGAGTTAGGTTTGGGGACAAGGGTAGGGTTAAGGGATTGAAAATATTATTAGTTATTAGTCAATGGAAGGCCCCACCATGAAAAAACTAACTTTTGTGTGTTTGTGTTTAAATAGTAAATCCTTGCCAGCTTGATTTCAGTGGTTCCCCAAAACCTACATCAATCCAATCGCACAGCTCACACATTCCAATGCTGGAGGACGTGTTGTAGTGTGTGTGTGTGTGTGTGTGTGTGTGTGTGTGTGTGTCACAGGTTTACCTGATTATTGAATTTAATCAGATGATGTAAAAACAGGAAAGATGCCAAGACTGCTGAAGATTTCTGAGAGATGAGAAAATGAGAAAAATTAGAGAACTGCAGCAGTAGGGGAGATGAACAGATACAGTGTGATGATGAAAAAGAGAGGGAGAATGAAGCATTAAAGCTTGTAGCCAGATGAGAAGCAGGTGTGTGTGTGTGTGTGTGTGTGTGTGTGTGTGTGTGTGTGTGTGTGTGTGTGTGTGTGTGTGTGTGTGTGTGTGTGTGTGTGTGTGTGTGTGTGTGTGTGTGTGTGTGTGTGTGAGTGTGTGTGTGTGTGTGTGTGTGTGTGTGTGTGTGTGTGTGTGTGTGTGTGTGTGTGTGTGTGTGTGTGTGTGTGTGTGTGTGGTTTATGAGGAAACATTTTTAGGTTACAAACTAGTTATTAAAAGGGTATTATGCTATAAATGTGATTTATGAGGACATTTCTAGTGTCCCCATAATTTAAATAGCTTAAAAAACATATTAAACAATTTTTTACTGAAAATGTAAAAATGCAGAAAGTTTTCTGTGAGGGTTAGGTTTAGGGGTTGTGTTAGGTCTAGGGGATAGAATCTGTAGTTTGTACAGTATGAAAACCATTATGTCTATGGAAAGTCCTCATAATGATAGGTAGACCAACGTGTGTGTGTGTGTGTGTGTGTGTGTGTGTGTGTGTGTGTGTGTGTGTGTGTGTGGTCCAATAGCATCTGATGCTGTTTCATCCAGATGGTTGTCTCAGAAATGAAACTCTGCGATGAAAGACCAGCAGAGAAAATACACACACACATGTACACACTCCCACGCAACATAAAAATGGGATCGAGGCATTGCTGTTTCGTTGAAGTCCATATCAGGCAAACTCTCTCTGTGTGTCCGCCAGTTATCTATTTGTAGACTGCTGTTCTTTCCACTCCCTCTAGTCAACTTACAGTATGTATGTCCCTGTTGGGATGTATGTGCGTGTGTACTTATCTATAGTTTAAGGACAAAATTGTCCCCAAAAGTGAGCTAACGCTGACACAGCCTCCCTTTGGGGACATTTGGGGACGTCCTCAATATTCATAAATATTATTATTTGTAAAAATCTATAAAAATGTACATAAGCGCCTTGCAGGTTAGTTTATTTTATATTTGGCTACTGCTAAGAGTGCAGGACTCTCAGCTCTGTTTTACCATATTTAAATCCATTTGCAGATTTTCCCCCACAATCAGCCCTGAAAAATCCATCAATAGCTGGTGTGTGGTGGGCATTCTGGCGCACTATGGCTGCTGTCACATAATCCAGGTGGATGCTGCACATTGGTGGTGGTGTTGGAGATTCCCTCTATACTAAGTAAAGCGCTTTGAGTGCCTAGAAAAGCTCTATATAAATATAAGGAATTATTATTATTATTCATTTAAAAGTGTGCAGGTTTCATGTAGATGAAGTACACAGGGAAAGGAGAGACCTGGGGCAGAGAAATGTTTTATCACAAGCTTGTTATTTGCTGCATGTTTTGAAAACATTTGAATAGTGGACTGTACCCTAGGTTCATTTTTGTTTCAACAATTTATCCTTACCAAGATAAAAAAAAAAATAGATGCAGTTTACAAATGTAAACAATCACACTTAATGCCAAAAATTCACTCAATACTAACATTAAATGGTCAGCATAATGTCTCTCTCTCTCTCTTTCACATTCACTCTGCCAAAAGCCTCTGTAGGCTGTTAATTAAATTAAATTAATGACCCGTTAGCTCAATTATTCATGAAAACCAGAACCCAGAACACAAGTCCATCCAACACACACTGGCACCGACAGAGAGAGGGAGAGAGTTGCAGTGAATCGCCTGCTTGGATTGTCACAGACTGACCGTTATGATTTGTGATACAGAGGAACTTTTGACACTGATTCTGAAGTTTTGTTTATGGATGATAGAATATGTGCTTCAAAGGAAGATATTATTAGATCAGCGCTCGAGAGTAAGAAAAGGCCGGATTTTCGTGAGGTTCGTGAATCACATCTGTTTAAATGAGACACCTGCATATTTGCAGATAGTAATTGATTTTAGTTTTATTGATATTTGTCTTTTTATCATTAGACAAGACAGTTAAAAGTTACAGGGAACTGTTGACTTTATTAGCTCATACGTGTTTGTCGCAGCTTTGATATGCTTTGATATGTTGCACACCGGTCTATTCTAGTAGTAGCGCCATGGCACATACCAAAAAAAGGACTGTAATTGCTCGTTTACATGTCTCAAATGCATCACATGCAAGCAGGTAAGTCTCGGCACCCTCTCTGTGTGTGTGTGTGTGTGTGTGTGTGTGTGTGCGTGCGTGCGTGCGTGCGTGCGTGCGTGCGTGTGTGTCCATAAGGTTAGTAAAACCTGACATTTTTGACGTTGTGGGACAATTTGTCGGTCCCCATGAGGAAAACAGCTTAGGAAAACATACTAAATAATATTTTTTGAAAATTTAAAAATGCAGAAAGTTTTCTGTGAGGGTTAGGTTTAGGGGTAGGGTTAGGTTTAGGGGATAGAATATAAAGTGTGTACAGTATAAAAACTATTATGTCTATGGAAAGTCCCCATAAAACATGAAAACTCAACGTGTGTGTGTGTGTGTGTGTGTGTGTGTGTGTGTGTGTGTGTGTGTGTGTGTGAGAGAGAGAGAGAGAGAGAGAGAGAGAGAGAGAGTGAAAGAGAGAAAGAGTTAATTTCTTGAAGTCATTTTTTCGTCCATTAAAGAGACTGATGTCCCTGTCTCTGCTCTCAAAAAGTCAATTATCCAGAAAAAAGATCCTATTGGCTGTTGCCATGGAGAAAGGGGGCGGCATTACAGCGAATGGCCTGATAGGTTTTCATCTCTGTGAGATTAGTTTTTCAGAGTTTGACTGATCGGTTGATCATATTATTAATGTTTCTTGCTGTGCTTTTGTTGTTGATTTCTGAGAGGTTTAGCTTGAAGGAAACCGAAGAGGAAAGTCCCAGGAGCAGATGACATATACTCACAAATACACACACTATTCTGTTATCATTACAGCTGTCAGAATTAGCACGTTAACACATGCAATTAATTTAAAAAAGTTTAACGCGTACATTTTTCTTAATCGCAATTAACGCATTTACCGTTAATACAGCATTAACACTGGTGTAAAGGGCGGAAACTTTGTAATGTGTCCACCCGGAGTCATTACACTGATGCACACACACCAACACCAGAGCCCTTCTACCAAATTAGCCTAGAAGCCAAGCATAAAATAGCATAATGTGGCAGTCCCATAAACATTCTATTGGCGGTACTGTCTTAACATGCTAGTTGACCGTTACGCTCTCTCCTATGATAGAGCCACGTAGGTTGTTATTTCTGACAGCTCTTCCTTGTCAGTGATAAAATGATGGAGAAAGGAGCTCTTAACATTATTTGATGTAAAAAAAAAACAACAAAAAAAACAAGCACAGATGGGACTTGTGATTGAAATCAAGTATTTTTCAGCCTATGTAAGGCAAGGTTTTAATTACCACAGAAGCACGTCGATTCTTAACTATCAACTATTTTGTTTGCTAGCGCTTTTCATAGTAAGGTCAAAGCGTACAACACTGGCATTGCCGCTTTGACGTGAATCATGAACACAGCTTCACGATTGCTGTAACAAAGTGGATAGCCGAGGTCTACTGACAGAATAATATTGTGGAGAATGAGAGTTTAAGAGATTCAGTGCCCATTGCAATGAATATGCAACCTATGTGGGGATTAGTTCTTTCAATTAGTCAAACCCCAACTTAGACTTTGGGAAACATTTAATGTTACTTGAATTGGTAATATTTTAGTGCGTTGTCTTTATATTGTGGAAGGCTTTGATTGAAAAATGTCAATAAAGCATTATATTGTTACTTATTGTTTATAAAATAAATTAATTTTTAAAAGAAAATAAGTATATATATATATATATATATATATATATATATATATATATAGTCAAACTTTTAAAATCTGCGATTAATTGCTATTAACTACATAAAATGATGCGATTAACTGTGAAACTTTTTTTTTATCAACTGACAGCACTAGTTATCATTCATTCGAAGTTGTTGAACAACTAAATGTCAACGGTGTTCATTTAGAATCAGCAGAAATCAACAGAGATCAATTTGCCCAGATACCCAGAGCAAAGTCTAAATACACATACACACATAGAACAGCTTCCCCCACATACACACACATACACACACACACACATTTACTTATGCCACATCCACACTAATGCGTTTTGTTTGAAAGTGCATTAATTTTGCTACGCTTATATGGTATGCGTCGCTCATCCACACTAGAATAGTGTTATGAAAATGCCCTCCATTACCGCATACTTAACTCAAATTTCAGAGTCAGAACTTTCCATTCAAATTAAGCGAATTAATGTAGATGTGACCTTAGCAATATAGATGTGGGCATATATTTAATTATTTTGTTTTTATATAAATCTGACTACGCCTAATCCTAAAACTGTGTCCTAAACAGGCGTAACGTGACTAAGCAAGTGATAAGCGATCTCTTCCACATTGTTCTGAGGTTTTCTACTAACCAGCTGCGAAAACGATGAGCCAGATATTGCATTTTGTCTGTTGCTTGGTTTCTGTTTCTGTGACATTGCACAGGTTAGCTACCCTACACCAAAATCTCATTGGAACAGAGAAAACACTCCCTCATTGTTCTGATTTGCCAAGATTGTTTTATGTCATGTTGCGCAGGATAGAAAATATAAAAAAAATTTGAAGTAAAAACATCATTTATTTTATTTATGAATCATTTTAAAGGAATAGGTCACACAAAAATGACCAAAATAATTATCATAATTAATTATTCATGAATTATTTCTTCAATCTTTGATAATGTCTTTAAAGGTAGATTTATCTAACATGTGAGGACAATTTTGTTAGCTATAGCTACAGAAACACACACAAATGCACAGACCCGCAGCGTAGCCATGCACAACATACACACATGATTTTACATGACGGCTTCTACTTAACAGTCCAGTACAGTCCCAGCCCTCTAAGAGCTGTCATTCACTACAGCTGGGTCATGATTGGCTCAGAGCTGTCATACAGTGTGACAGCTCCTCCCACTCAGCATCCTCAATGTCATTGGTGCTGTCACACCAACAAGCCATGTGGGAAATATCAGCATCTGAGAAAGTATGAGAGGCAGTCACAGGGGAACATGGTAAAGCAGAATGACGTGCACAAGAGCGATGAACGGATCGCCGTTTTACAGAATGATATTGTGGGGGTTCTCACTCCTTTTTCTTTTTATCCTTCATTCTCTCTTCTCAAATTTGCCATCTGTTTTATATTGACGCCAGCGTCTATGGACTCATTCCTTGTATCTTGTGGGCTCTGTGTGTGTGTGTGTGTGTGTGTGTGTGTGTGTGTGTGTGTGTGTGTGTGTGTGTGTGTGTGTGTGTGTGTGTGTGTGTGTGTGTGTGTGTGTGTGTCTTTAGCGTTGGAAGGCCTTGAGAGAACAGCTGTATCTCTGTCATCCAGTGTAGTGGAACTTTAGAAAGCAAAACTTTAAAGTGACTAACTGCTTGAGGGAATGTGCAACTTGATCAATGACTTCACAAGTAATAGTCACAGAAACACACTCACACAGAGGCAAACACACACACACTAGCTCTAGTGGTTTCAAAACATATTTAGCTGCCACACTGTGTTTCCTAGAGTATACAGCTTAATAATTAATTAAAAATAAAATAATTCTTAGAAAAAATTGTTTTATATTATATTATGTAGTTAATTATTTATTATATATGTACTGTATGTGTGTAAATAAGAGCTGTCTATAAAAAAATTATCTAGACACTCACTATAAATATTCTCAACAGATGCTTAACCCTAAAGCACGTGCACATGAATGAGTGATGTTTGCCACATACAGCCAATGATTGAAGCTTTGAGACAGAGTCAGCACGATTAACTTCTTGCAGAAAATTCAGCAGGATTTACTTATCTGCTGAAGATCAAGACATCAGTACGAAAGTATGAAGAATTTGAATATATACACAGCAAGACGAAACACCGCTGCTGCCACAGAAGATTGAGGTGTCTACTGGAGAGGACATTTTTTTTTAAATACATTGTGTAATAAATAAATATATCTATATTTATTTAAAATATAAAAGCTTTTATATTCATTAAAAAAAAAAGTCATGTCATAATAGCCTACCATATAATTTTAACCAGTATATTTGTTCAGGTGGAAAGACTCATCACACAATAAATGCATGTTTAAAGTGGGACAATCACCTTAACGAACACTTCGGCAAACAGCATTTTTCAGAGGTTCTCAGCATCACACCGCATACAAGTACAGTACATAAAGAAATGCAATTAAACACAATAATACATTTTTAACATGCTGCTAAAATGATACAAGATTCCCCGATCTCTCAAATAAACCATCTAATAATATCTTAATATAGCTTGCTAAGCTGAGCATGTTGCTAAACTAATGCCACATAAATCTTGATAAACATGAAATGACATTGCACACACAACTTTTGGGTATAATAATACATTTGTAATGACACTGAAACAATTTTTTTTATCAATAATTGTACATTTTGAATTAACTATATGTTTATTTATAAACTTGATTCTCTAATCTTGTTTGCCATCTTGGATTCATTCACAATGTATCCTGGGATTGACCTCTCCGCAAAGGATATATGCAATGCTGATTTAGAATTTGGTGAAAACAAGGTATATTAGGAGGCAAAATGATTATGATATCTATCTTTTGGAACGACCTTGAAATCCTATGATTCCTTGAAATGCTGCTCATGAACAGTAGGAAGCTCATTAGGATGTGGAACACAGCACACATATTTACAATAATTTTGTTTTAAATGGAGATATCTTGGATGTGTGTGTGTGTGTGTGTGTGTGTGTGTGTGTGTGTGTGTGTGTGTGTGTGTGTGTGTGTGTGTGTGTTTGTGTGTGTGCATGTGTTTGTGTGTGAGAGAGAGAGAGAGAGTGAGAGAGAGCAAGAGGTGATATACTGGTTTAATTTTATGGGCTCTTTGTGCCTGGAGCTCCATCCTTGGTGTCAGAGAAGAAAAATAAGAATTAAAAATAAAAAAGAAATAAAAAGGTCAAGGCAAAGTAGAAAGAAAGAGAGAGAAATAGGAAAGTGAGCGAAAGGGGGGATAACCCATAGCTACAGCGCACGGATAGAAAGGGCAAGAATGAGAGCATCTCGTTGCTGTTTAATCCCTAATCTGTTTTTCCATATAATCCCATTATACTGAGAATAATCCAGCTGTTTTCCAGATCAGGCTCTGATTAGTCATTGAGCCTGAGCTGTGTTTAAAATGTGGTGTGTATGCCTAGAGCCGCCTTTTCACTGCGTCCAAAAAACGACAGACAATAGACCAGAAGTTATCCATTTCCAGTGTAGAGTAGTACAGGAACTGCTGGGGGTTCCGAACATCTCCGGATGCAACATTTTCACAGAATTAGGCCGTATTCGACTGCTCAAGCTAATGTAATGTATTCATTCAAAACTATGAGCTAAAAACACATCTGTGAATTTCTACTTCTTATTTGCTGAATTATGGTTGTTGTTGTTGTTGTTCATTATTATATCTATAAAACCATATTAGTAAATAATAATAATAATAATAATAAATACTAAGTTAATATTAATCTTCATCCATCACACATACAGTGATCACATGGGTTTAGAATGTCATGAGTAAATGTGGACAGAATTTTCAATTGACACAAGTAGCACTCTCCAACTCACCAACAGTCTCTTCCTCCACTACCATCTTTAGACACACACACATACTCCACAATTCTCTGTGGTATTGTTCATCTCTGCCTGGTTCAATTAAAATGCTGACAGCAGCCACTAAGGAGTGAATTGAATGCTCCAAAAGGTCTTTATACCATGCCGCCAGAGACAGCGAAAGATTGAGAGGGAGAGAGAGGGGGAAAGAATCATCAGAAGGAACTAATGCAAATAGAACGAATGTGTTCCACAATCAGCTTGATCTTCACGTCTTTTCACCCTTTGCACCCACATGCATGCTGATTCTTTTACAACTCTCATTTATAGAGAATTAAATATTACAATCTCTATGATTTGTGACTGTGCAGTAGGGTTCAGATGTCTGAGTCCATCTGTTTTTCGCATAACAATGTAATTTAAAAGGTTGAATTGAAAAATGACCATGAAATTCAGCGTATCAGAGTATTTGGTACTGTATGTACAGATTTCAATTATCCCTAGAGTTTTCAATGTGGACCTTTGAGCCGCACTATACAGTAGGTGTGTGCTTTTGTGTGCACACATGTGTGAAATTCCCTCAATCTTTAGAATTGCTCTGACCTCAGATTAAATGTAGGTTACTGTTTGACCTTTGACCTGACATTAACCTGTCTTGCCTCCAGTTTGGTGGTTCCTCAGCGCAGTCAGTTCTGATAAAAATCTGATAACATCTGTTCGATTTTTCACTCTCAGCTGTAGATTTGTGGTTCATGAGCAGATGAGAGCGGATTTATTTTGATTGGTTGTCAGTGTGTGTGAGTGTGTTGCGGTGTGTTTTAAAAGCACAGGTAGGGTTGTAATGGAAATTAAGCTGTGTCAGCGTTCTGCAATCTGTCTATTGCCTCTCCATTCTTTTGAAATCTTTTCTCGTCCTTTCTCATTGTATCTGTTTATTTTAAGCTACAGTAACAATTTGCATGATCAGATAATTCAGATTATTATTAAAGTAATAGTTAATAAGAGAAGGTGTTTGAAAGAGGAAGGCATGTTTGCACCTGTGCCGATACACACACAGGCAAAACACAAACATGTACATACACTCCTACCTCACAAATTCATGTTTGTGCTTTCATGTGTACCATGATTACAACAGCCTGGTTTTCATCTTTTGGATACCGGTGATGGACCGAAAGACCAACAGACACAGTATTAGTCTTGAAATATCGTTAACCCCAAAATGAAAATTCTGCCATTTAATTATTTTTATAATTGTTTTTTTTTTTTTTTTTGATGCAATTAACAAAAAAAAATTATTCCAATGAAAAATCCAATAAACATAACAGGAAACATGGAATCACATTACATAAACCTAAACCCTTCCCACTGAACATTCCCACCCAACACAAACACACACACACCCCAGTGGCCTGACATAAAACCAATAATGACACACAAAATAAACAATAAATCAACAGACAAGAAAAAATAAGAACACACACACATTCAATATTACCTATCTCCCTCCACCATCTCCCCCTGAGAGCCCTCCACAAAATCCAAACACCTACCCCTTTTTTTATTAAATAATCCCATGTTGCCCAGCCTTCTACAGACCATCCCCTCAAAAGCTGCAAACCCTACCCAACTCTGCTCGAGGGCGCTCCAGCTAATTTCCATCCCCTAAGGATGAATTCCCTTATGATTATGACACCAGCCAGGACCCAACTCTTCATGAACCCGTCTCCTACATCAATGATCATCCCATCACCTAAAACACATAGCCTGGGACAAAATGAAACCTGAGCAGCCAACACCTCACAAATATAATTCTGAACCCTCAACCAAAATCTTGAATCTTTACACACACAAAAAAAACATGGGTTTATGTCCCCATCTTCTGATTGCCATTGCCAGCAGGTAGGTGTGTTTTTGAGACCAAGTCTATACAATCTAGTGGGGGTCCAATAGAATCGATGTAAACTCTTAAATTGTATCAGACGCACTCTTGCATCTCTAGATACAGACTTGATGTTTTTGGAATCCTAGCCCACACTCCCTCCTCTAATACCAAATTGAAATCTTTCTTCCATACTCCTTTTTAAGAGAAGTTGAAGCTCCGTCACCCAGACTCTCAATTATCAGGGAATAATACGCTGATGCCTCATGACCTTTTCCAAAGGCAGTAAAATTCTGCCATTTTTTACTCTCCCTTGTGTTGGGGTTAAATTGAGATTTTGGACCTAACATTATATGGTGTCTCTGGTGCCCTTGGTGACATGTTTTGTTTTGTTTTTTTAATCGAAAGTGCCAGAATGCTATTTCGGACTGTTCTAATCCATTTTAACACCTGCCCTAATGTCATTTTAAACCATTATGACTTTCTTCTATGTAACACAAAATGAGATATTTTCCAAAATGTCCATGCATGAAACTCATTGCAAGGGGCGTTCACCCTGAAAACGTTGAAAAAAAGTTACAAAAAAAACATCCCTTAAAAACAGAGAAACATAGAAAAAAATAAGACGTAAATGTGCTACACGTGCGTTGGTCAACATCTCGCTGATTTTTCAGCATCTCATGCAGGAGCACTGCATTTTTAGGTGCCATGTCCGGTTAAAAAGAACGGCAACTTTTAAAAATGCATCTCGAGACACCTGCATTCTGTTTAATTTGCTGCACTGCATCTACCTTTTTTTAGCTCATAAACATATGATAGCTGTGGAGCACATCGAATAAAAAGGAAAATTCACACACACACACTTATACACACACACACAATGGATTTCATTGGGCCCTACTTCTTAAATTGTATGCCATTTGGGAACCTTTGGCAAACTATTTTAATATGATGTGTAGGGCTGTTGATTTAAGGCGTTGATTCAGTGCAATTAATTATATAAAAAAATTATGTGTTAAAATATTAACACAATTAATCATGCCCCCTGATGTGTATGTAAATACCGTAATAAAAGTACTGATTTTCCCATATTACGAGCAGCAAGTGGGCGGAGAGATCTTCCAATGTTCATTACTTATGTGAAGCAGTTGCAGAAGTGATGTCAGCAAGCAAAATCATTGACATTCTCAAGCTTGAAGTACATCTGTTTTTACGAGCCGCGTGAATAGGCGGCAGCGAGCCTCAACAAACCTCACAAGCAGCACAGCCACAGGATGATATTTGCTCACTCTGAGGAAGCAGAAGCACAACAGTCGGGTGAAACAAAACAGAATACAGGAATCTTGAGTTGGGATTTTCAAAGTTTCCACTACTTTGAACTTCACAGAGCATCCTAAATGTGTGGTGTTTATGACGATGATATGAGATGGTCCAAACGTGTCCATCTGAGGACACATGTAAATAGAGCGACAATTAAAAATAGCGCAGATGGAATGCAAGAATGCGTACTTTGAGAACTGGACACATTGACAAACTTGATGCAAACTGTAGGCTTGTTCAATGATATGAGAAAAAAAAAAACATATTGAGTTCTTAAGTCACTTTCTGGATTGTCTAATCAATGCTTTATTCATCTGCAACAATAAAGCAATTTTTTTCAAGCTTAATTTCAATCCATATTATTTATTTATTATTGATATTATTCATATTATATTTATAAATATTTGAATTATTATGCATTATTTAAATTAATTATCTTTATTTTGGGGGCCAGTCTCAGCAAACAATTATGTATGCGATAAATTTTATTAATGAATAGGCATGTCATATAATCAATTTCGATTAAATAATGTAATCGATTGACAGCCCTAATGATCTGATATGCACTAATTCTAACCTTCTATACAGTACAGAGAGAGTGCAAATTGTTATCCAGTCCAAAACTTTCCACAATGTCACAGCCTACATGACAGCCACACGCAGACCTGCAACCAATTTTAAAGGGCTAAATATGTTTAAACTCACAAGTATAATGCTCGATGGTAAGATAAAAATATTGCACTTATCCCACTTGATGCAGCTAGCAGTGAATTCACCTCATCCCCTCTACCATCCAGTCTGAATGCGAAATAGCTCTGACAGCTGGTTGTGGGGGCGCTTGGAACAACTGCACACTCACAGACTGTTTCCTATCAAACCTGCATCTCTGCAGCCACACGCTGAGCATGTAACTGTACCATCTGTCAGGTTTGTCAAGGATTTGCATCACTTGGGAGGGTATGCTTTTTTTTGGTCACTAATTAATTCAAAAGTAGCTTGTTAGTGTGCTTGATAAATACTATATATTGAGTTATAGTAACATTTGTTACTAAAGCTGTCTTGTTTAGTTATTGAGGCTATTCTATAAATCTGGGTGGTATTAAAGATCTGGTTTAATTATTAATTTGCTCATTAAGGCTGGCTAATACAGCAAAAAATACATCTATACATCCATCCATCTTCAACCGCTTATCCAAATTCAGGTCACGGGGCAGCAGTTCCAGCAGGGGAGCCCAAACTTTCCTATCTCGAGCCACATTAACCAGCACTGACTGGGGGACCCCGAGGCGTTCCCAGGCCAGTGTAAAGATGTAATCTCTCCAACTAGTCCTGGGTCTTCCCCGAGGCCTCCTGCCAGCTGGACATGCATGAAAAACCTCCCTAGGGAGGTGCCCCGGGGGTATCCTCACCAGATGCCCAAACCACCTCAACTGGCTCTTTTCGATGCAAAGGAGCAGCGGCTCTACTCCGAGCTCCTCACGGATGACTGAGCTCCTCACCATATCTCTAAGGAAGAAGCCCGCCACCCTTCTGAGGAAACCCATTTCGGCCGCTTGTACTCGCAACCTAGTTCTTTCGGTCATGACCCAGCCTTCATGACCATAGGTGAGGGTAGGAACAAAAATTGACCGGTAGGTCGAGAGCTTTGCCTTCCGGCTCAACTCTCTTTTCATGACAACGGCGTGATAGAGCGAATGCAATACCGCCCCCGCTGCCCCGATTCTCCAGCCAACCTCCCGCTCCATTGTCCCCTCACTCGTGAACAAGATCCCGAGGTACTTGAACTCGCACTCCATCGGTTTCCTGCTGAGAACCACGGCCTCGTATTTAGAGGTGCTAATTCCATCTCCAGCCCACCGATCCGCACCCCTTCCCCACCCTGACTATGCCTTGATATCCTGTCCATGAATATCACAAACAGGATTGGTGACAAAGCGCAGCCCTGGCGGAGACCACCCCCACATGGAATGAACTCGACTTCATGCCGAGGACCCGGATTCAGCTCTTGCTTTGGATGTACATGGATTGGATCGCCCTAAGAAGGGACCCTCTCACCCCGTACTCCCGCAGAACCTCCCACAGTATCTCCCGGGGGATCCAGTCATACTCCTTCTCCAGATCCACAAAACACATGTAGACTGGATGGGCGTACTCCCAGGCTCCCTCCAGGATTATTGCGAGAGTAAAGATCTGGTCCGTCGTTCCACGGCCAGGATGGAACCCGCATTGTTCCTCTTCAATCCAAGGTCAACAATCGGCCGAATCCTCCTCTCCAGCACCTTGGAGTAAGCTTTACCAGGGAGGCTGAGAAGTGTGATACCCCTGTAGTTGGCACACACTCTCTGGTCCCCCTTTTTGAAGAGGGGAACCACCACCCCGTTCTGCCACTCCTTGGGCACTGTCCCGGACTTCAACGCAATTTTGAAAAGGTGTGTCAATGCAAAAAATACATATATTTTGATATTTTTCAGCTTTTTGATATTTAATATATCTCAGTGTTTATCTTTTTGGTCTGCAATGGCTAAAAATATTTTTTTTTCAATATTTTTTTACCAAAAAGCCATTGTTAACAAGTAAATTCAAAATGTTTAATGCAAGAAGTTAAATATAGTTCTAATCTATTTAAAAATACTCAAGGTATGTTTACCACCGTATTTTGTTCCACTAAATGAATATGAAGAATTGCATTTTATTATTTAATTTATATGCACCAACCAATATAACAATAAATAGTAATAAACAGGAATATTTTGACTAAAACATTTTAATACAATAAAACTGCCAATGCTGTAATTTCAGTAAACATTTTTGAGCAATGACATAAATTAAACTTTGAATCAGTTTTGAATTGATTTACCAAAACTGACAATTTGAACTGATTCAAGTAAATTAACTGATCCAATTAACGCTGATTTTTCAATGGAAGTTTAAAGCAGAGACGCTATTAAAACACTATTTAAATGCTCTCATAATCACAAGTTAAAAGTCAAGGAGAGATCTAATGATTTACTGTCCAAACAAATATCATTGCAGTATTCACGATATTGCATATTTAATGTTGCTGGCAAAACCAATGCAAATATATTGGCAATATTCTATTAATCACATAATATTCAATATATCGCCTATTTGATCGCAATCAAACTAACTGCTTATAAAGGCCAAAAACTCTCAAACAGCTGTGACAGGCAATAAGAAACACAGATGTGTGTGTGTGTGTGTGTGTGTGTGTGTGTGTGTGTGTGTGTGTGTGTGTGTGTGTGTGTGTGTGTGTGTGTGTGTGTGTGTGCATGTGCGAATATGTGTGTGTATGTGTGTGTGTGTGTGTGTGTGTGTGTGTGTGTGTGTGTGTGTGTGTGCGTGTGCGTGTTTCTGATAGGCCAAACTGCTTCTCTCTTCCGCTTGGTTACAGAGGCCACAATTATCCTCTACTCATTTCTCCATCTGTTCCTACAATACACCACATCTCTCCTTCTTTCTGCTTTTTTCTACAGAATAAGCCATTGAAGCAGTATGTAAAGTTTGTAAGATGAAGTGTGTGTGCAGTTTAATCAGTGCATATATGCGTGAGAGATGACAAAGAAAGGACTGCCATATTAGCATGCACACACTATTTTTATATTTTTGCTGACAAAAACTAATAAAAATATGTAAATTAAAATAGCTCTGTTTAGTTGCTTATCATCCTCTATGATAGATGGTGTTTGGGCATATAAATACCTGTGACGAATGCAAAAAGCAAGAGATAGTGCTTTTTGATTTAACAGGGGCATTGGTATAATATTCTATAATTTATGCAGTTTGAAGTGAATATCTAAATTGGTAGCTCTGCATCCGAGATGTTAGCTCTCTTTTCACACATTTTCCTGTTTTTAAGTGCATGCAGTAAAATTAATGTTGAATAAACAAAGAGCCTACAGGTCAACAGTTGTCCAGTATGTCCAGTTAAACAGGAATCTCTTCCAGGGAATTGAACTCATAACATTTTGAACTAATGACCTGTCAAAGCAAATGACCTGTACATATATATAATGATTATTCGTTACCTCTCACTCTTTCTCTGCTGTATATGACCTTTCCTCATATATTAAACAGAAACAATACATGTTATTTTCTAAAACTCCATTTGAATGTACATGAGAGAGACAATGAATAGTAAAGACTATGGCTGAACTGTTGTGCATGTGTGTGGTTTCAGTGGCATCTTGTGAAAAAGAAATTGGGAGGACCTTTGGTCTTATCTGAAAATGACAGAGCAAAAATATGAGAATGATAACTGACCTCTGGTTGACCTTTGACCTGAGACTGGTGGGGAAGCATGAGTGAGATTTGAGAGCTAAGGCGGAGGGGAAGAGTTCAGCTTATATTTCATTTAATATTGGTTTCTTCAGAATAATGTTTATCAATGAATCATGCACAATAAATTCAGAAATGTGCATTTAGAAAGCAAATAGAGTCCATTTAGAGTTCATTCAAGTTTTGGAATTGATAGAGATGCTTGCATGCAAATGCAACTCTTTCAATATGCAATATTATAATGTTGTAGAATGCCAAAATACTGGCTTACTGTCTTAAAACACTCTCAGAATTATGCCAGTGCATGTATGCCAGCCAAGTGCATACTTTTAGTGCATAGTAGAAGTATGTGAATTGGGATGCAGGCATGATCTTGTGGTGGATGTGAGGTGGAAGTGACAGCAGCAGCAACAGAAGCAGAGACTAATGAGTCCTAACGGATGTTTGGCTTTGGACAGCAGGATGGACAGAGGGAGGCACTAATCAGTCCTAAAGGGTTTGTGTGGCAGAGACAAACCTTCTCTCTCTCACTGTGAAAGAAAAGCAGGCAAAATTATTTTCTTAATCTGTTTTTGGTGTTTTTAACAGTAAGATAACTTGCAACTTTCTAAAAGCAAGACAAATTTACCAGAGAAGCAAATTTTCGTGTGATAATCAGTCTTGTTTTCAGAAAATATCATTTTTGTATTTTTTTCAAGCATAAACCTCACTAAATTTCTTTAGATATACTGTATGCTTGAAATGAGGAAAACAATATGCCAAGGGGGTATGAAAAATTCACATCATTCATGATATATTCTCTGAAAACAAGTCTCATTATGGAATGCAATTTTCCTTTAAGATGTTTTGTATTGGAAAACAAGACAAAAAATTGGAATGATTTATTGAGTGTATTCACACACACACACACACAGATATAGTTGCCCTTAACACACACAAAAAAGCTATAGCAGAAGCCAGTGCTTACTTTACAAGTCTTTTATTGAAGTTGGGGGATGTTTGCCTCTGAAAAGCCAACTTGTAACATCTGCCAATCATCAGAAAGAATAACAACTCAAACACCTTGGGAACAGAATGAACACTTAACTTGTCTTCTTCCCTCCTTTTGCCATTTTTCATTCATCTTATGTTTTTCTTTTCTGAAATTGTTTTGTTTTGGCTGAGCGGGTTGTTGCCATGGAGATGACTGGTCTGTGTTAAGTACAGGCTGTTATTTAGGGTTGTTTAAGAACTTCAGCCATGTTTGTGTATACATGTGTATGTGTGTGTTTGGGTGTCCACTTACACTGACGTCCGTGTTTGTGCTGTTCTAGCTGTGGTTGATCAGTGGTAATTGATGTGTAGAATAGCTGTGCAGCCGACCGGCCAGTGTTTATGTAAAACCAAGCCTGAGTTTAGAGTATAAGCATACAAAACGTACAACATTTTTGCCTTTTTTATCATCATCTCTCCTGCTTTAACTTGTTTTAAAATGTGTCCTGAATGCAAATATGTCATATGAATAAGAGATATGCAAAACTACATATTTACAGATTATCTAGGCAGTGTGGGTTGTCTGGATTACTAGTTGAGTCAGTCTTAAAGGGGGTAAAAATCTGTCATTTACTTCCCTCATGTCATTTCAAACACATATGGCTTTCTTCTGAGGAACACAAAGAGACATATTAGCAAAGTCTTAAGCATCCATCTTTGGAATGCTCTCGGGCAGCTATTTTTCTATGTAAAAAAGCAGCATACAAGATCTGCTCCTAAAGTGCATCCGGAAAGTATTCACAGCGCTTCACTTTTTCCACATTTTGTTATGTTACAGCCTTATTCCAAAATGGATTACATTCATTATTTTCCTCAAAATTCTACAAACAATACCCCATAATGACAACATGAAAGAAGTTTGTTTGAAATCTTACAAATGTATTAAAAATAAAAAAACAAAAAAATCACATGTACATAAGTATTCACAGCCTTTGCCATGACACTCAAAATTGAGCTCAGGTGCATCCTGTTTCCACTGATCATCCTTGAGATGTTTCTACAACTTGATTGGAGTCCACCTGTGGTAAATTCAGTTGATTGGACATGATTTGGAAAGGCACACACCTGTCTATATAATGTCCCACAGTTAACAGTGCATGTCAGAGCACAAACTGAGCCATGAAGTCCAAGGAATTGTCTGTAGACCTCCGAGACAGGATTATATCGAGGCTCAGATCTGGGGAAGGGTACAGACCTCCTGGCCAAACTGAGCGATCAGGGGAGAAGGGCCTTAGTCAGGGAGGTGACCAAGAACCCGATGTTCACGCTGACAGAGCTCCAGCATTTCTCTGTGGAGAGAGGAGAACCTTCCATAAGAACAAACATCTCTGCAGCACTCCACCAATCAGGCCTGTATGGTAGAGTGGCCAGAAGGAAGCCACTACTCAGTAAAAGGCACATGACAGCCCATCTGGAGTTTGCCAAAAGGCACCTGGAGGACTCTCAGACAATGAGAAACAAAATGATCTGGTCTGATTAAATAAAAATTGAACTCTTTGGCCTGAATGGCAAGCATAATGTCTGGAGGAAACCAGGCACCGCTCATCACCTGGCCAATACCATCCCTACAGTGAGGCATGGTGGTGGCAGCATCATGCTGTGGGGATGTTTTTCAGCAGCAGGAACTGGGAGACTAGTCAGGATCGAGGGAAAGATAAATGCAGCAATATACAGATACATCCTTGATGAAAACCTGCTCCAGAGCGCTCTGGACCTCAGACTGGGGTGAAGGTTCATCTTCCAACAGGACAATGACCCTAAGCACACAGCCAAGATAACAAAGTAGTGGCTACAGGGCTAAATAGTCTCTGATATTAGGCAGAATGTTAAGGACAGACAGCTTCTCTCACCTTCACTTAAATTGGGCTTCATTTACGAAACACGAGCAGAATGTATTTTTGTGTAAATAGTTCGTAAATCCGGTCTGACGTAAATGTTCGTATTCAGGAAAGTTTTTGTATTTTCAAAACATTAGACAGTATGTACAAGTTTACCTGCTCCCAACCATGTGTAAATCGTGCGTAAGATATCTGAACATGTTGTGTTCTTTCAGACAAACTGCCATGACTAAATTTGATAGAAGTGAAATTAAATAAGTATTGGAAAAAATTATTAATAGTGCAATGAGTGAAATTAAACTTAAAAAAAGAACAAATAATAAAAAATAAATAAAAAGCTCTATCATTTAGATTTCATATTTAAATATAGGCATTGATAAATCCCGTTCAGTTGATGTATGGTCAGTGGTAAAGCCATACATTTTGCATAAACAATTAAATAGGAAACAAAAGAAAATACCCACTCACTGTCGTTTAGCTTTTAAATCTGTAATATCTAACAGCTGTTTCGGTCAAAGCCCTTCCTCAGGCATTCTATAAACTTATTTGAAGAATGTTTCTGGTGCAAGGGAAGTATATCAATGAACAGTCTTGGATTTACTCGAGATGTTTCTCTAATTACTGCGGTCGATTCGCTCAATTGATCCAGAGAAGGTTGTTTGAACAGATTTGGAGGATGTGAAAGGAAGCTCCATTTTACGTGGGAATTACTCCCAATTGTTTCGTATAGTTATGAAATTTTCATGAATGTGGCCCATTGTACTGCAAAAATGTGCAATGAAAGTGACTGGGCAGTCAGTCCCTAACATACTTCCTAACATTTCCATTAGTGTTTTACATAACAAAGAAAGTAATTCAGATTTGAAACAACAAGAGGATGATTAAATGATGACATTTTTTGGTAAACTATTCCTTTAAGGAAGCCCTGTATACTTACACTTGTTTAGGGTTTCCTGAAGGGGCGTTCACATATGATGCAAGATGCGGCACAACTGCCAAAGACGCCCATCTGCATGTGTTCATAGACCGACAGTTGAAAATATTTGTTGTCTGGCAGTAATTGTTTTGAAGTGTTTTGCCGTAGCGGTGACTATTTAAGGTGGATCAATTTAGAGATGCATATTCTCAGAAAAGCTTTTAGTGTGTCGACAGTCCAACTGTTTCTGTTGGCACACTACAGCACAGCATGCTGTCAGCATGCTAAAACCCTCTTGAGACGTTGTGTTTAGGGATATGCAAATCTATATATTTTCAAGATGGACTAGTCCATGGGTTGCCTTAACTAGTTGACTAAATGGTCTTAAGAAAGCCCTGAATAATGAGGCTGATTTTGCACTGACCTGTCCCCAATTGGGCACATTTCTTAGGGAGCATTTAAAGAAGAATAATTGCGTTGAAATTTCAAATGCTAGATGGAGCGCAGCAGAATGGAACTGAATGCACGAGTCACATGATGCATTTTTAAAAGTTGGTTCCCCATCTGTCGCTCACTTCAACGTTGTGTTGAATAAGCGACACTAGTGGTCTCTCTTGAGAGCAATGTGCATCTCTGAACTTGAGAAAAGGCCAGTGAGAAATTTGCAGACAGAATTTGCATGTCCCTCCCCCGGACATATGGGTATTATGGCAGGGATTCATGCGTCTGTCCATTCAGATTTTTTCTTCGGAGCCGAGCTTTTGTGTGATCAGCGAGATGCAGTCACTTACTGTTCCACTCATCTCTATAGAGCGTTTACTGTTGGATCTACGGCGCATATCAGCGGCTTACTTTTTCTCTGCATGGCAGTGCAGCGTTGCCCCTGGGCGCTTCAACAGCCCTTCTAAAAGAGAATATTTCTTAAAAGAGTTTATTTTCTCTAAAAGAGAAGCGCCGTTGAACGTCCTTTTCAGGATGTGTCTTTATAAAGATGCCCTTCCGCCCCTGTGTAGTTCCTGGATGCGGTCGATTTCTCACCGCTCCTGATGGTCACAGACGCTGCCTTGTGTGTCTGGGCAGTGATCACATGAGGCAGCATTTGTGGATGGTTCGTGTTCTCACTACGAGAAACTCACCATGGCAACGTTACAGTCACGGCTTTCCTTCTTAAAGAGGAACGCCACTCCAGCCACCCCCCGTGTCGCTCCTTTTCCCACGGGATTGAGGACGGCCCGGATGGAGGCGATTTGGGATGGCAGCGGCCTCGGTTTTGCCTAGTAGATCCCCACGAACCACCCGCCCCCCGGCACGCTCGTTGACTTCCGTCCAGGCTCAAGGTGAGAGCAGCTCGCCTTACGGTCAGTCTGCTTACTCCCTCAATTCCCCCGAGCTGGATGATGAGTTTGCCCGCTGCATCGGAGAGCGTTCCGGCATCCGCCTTCAGGTGGGCATACCCAGTCTGAGGCTGACGCCAAGATGGCCCCCTTTCGGTGGCGTCCGCTTTACCTCAGTGCACGGCAAAGACGCCAACACCCTGCGTGCAGAGATTGCGACCCTTTTACTCAAAGATGTGATAGAGCCTGTCCCTCCAGCCGAGATGAAGAAGGGTTTCTACAGGCCTTACTTCATCGTACCAAGAAAGGTGGCGGCTTATGACCGATCTTGGAGTTTCCAACCGGGCCTTGCACAAAATCCCATTCAAAATGCTAACGCAAAGACACATTCTAACTTGTGTCCGGCATCAAGATCCACGTCTCTATCTTGCCTCGACACCGGCCCTTCCTATGGTTCGCATTCGATGGCCAAGTGTATCAGTACAAGGTCCTCCCCTTCGGTATGTCCCTGTCCCCGTGCGTCTTCACGAAGGTAGCAGAGGCAGCCCTTGCCCTGCTAAGGGAAGTGGGCATCTGCATACTCAATTACCTCAACGACCTAGCCCACTCTCGAGAGTTATTGTGCTCCCACAAGGACCAGGTACTCAGGCACCTCAGCCGTCTAGGCCTTCAGGTCAGCTGGGAAAAGAGCAAGCTCTTTTCTCGGCATGGAGTTAGACTCAGTCTCAATGACAGCACGCCTCACCAACTAACGCACGTAGTCAGTGCTGAAATGCCTCACCTTGTTCAAGCCAGGCACAGCGGTTCCTCTAAAACAATTCCAAAGGCACCTGGGGCATATGAGACCGCTTCAGCACTGGCTCCAGACTCAAGTCCCGAGATGGGCATGGCGCCGTGGCACACACCGTGTCTTCATCACCCCTGCCTGCCGCCAGACTTTATCCCCTGGACAGACCTCTGTTTTCTGCGGACAGGAGTCCCCCTACAGCAGGTTTCCTGACGCGTTCTGGTCACCACAGACGCCTCCAAACAGGGTTCAGGTGCTGTGTGCAACGGGCACACAGCCGCTGGCTCCTGGAGTTGCTGGCTGTATTCCTTGCCCTGCGTAGGTTTCTCCCACTGATTCAAGGCAAGCACGTCTTGATCCGTTCAGACAGCACTGCGACGGTAGCGTACATAAATCGCCAAGGCGGCGTGCACGCTCGTCATATGTCACAGCTCACCCGCCATCTCCTCCTTTGGAGCCAGCAGTGTCTCAGGTCGCTGCGCGGCACTCACATCCCAGGCAAGCGGACGCGCTGTCACAGCAATGTACTCTCAGCAGACCCACGTCTCCCTTGGGCAGTCCCCACTGCCCCTCGGTCGCCGTATTTGTAGCAAATCCTCCCTTGCAGCAGGTAGGATCTACCACCGCGCCATTCCCACATGTGGCATGAAAACCCATGTGACGTATTCCGCCACTCTTTACCTCCCCCCAGCCTGGGTAAGTGGTGGTCTCCGCCAGAACACCTTACCCGATGCATGTGGTAGCGTTAAGATGCCCCAGCCACTTTGAATCTATGCGAGAAACATAGAGAGAGAAAAGGCGCAGCCTTCTCCCATGCTTGGCACGCCGCTTTGTTCCACTTCCACGTGCCGGGAACCTGCCGGGGTGTTGGGGAAGGGTACGTGCAGTGTGACGCAGTCTGTCGCTTTGGCACCCAACTGCCTGCCTGCACCTGCATCAACAGTGCAGGTACACGATTCAGCGCATGGCGTGATTGAATAGGGACCCCTAGTATCGCTTCTTTAACACAACTTCGAAGTGAGTGACAGACGGGGAACATCTTGGTTACTGTTGTAACCTCAGTTCCCTGCTAGAGGAAACGAGACGTTGTGTCCTCCCAGCCACAATGCTGAACCGAGCCACTGTTATGGCCGAACCTCATTCTCGGCTACTCAGTGAAAAACCTGAATGGACAGACACATGATTCCCTTCCTTTATACCTGTATGTCCGGGGGAGGGACATGCAAATTCTGTCTGTCAATTTCTCATTCAGAGATGCGTGAGGCTCCCAAGAGAGACCCCTAATGTCGCTTCTTCGACACAACGTTGGATGAAGAGTTGACCACTGTGTCCCATTGCTATTATTGACTTTAATGTAATCATAAATGACCTCGCTTATTGACTAATGGGTCCCTAATATAAATGTATGTTCTTAATTTACAAATCCACACACACATACACAAAGAGAAATCTCTAATGTACCATGTTGTGAGGGATGTTCCCTAAAAGGTTGCTGGGTGTGTTTTGCAGTTTTGAGGATTGATTAGATCTTCTGCTGAGCTCTATGAAATCTCCCAAAACGCTTCTTTGACTTCATTTTTTAGCAGAGAACCTTTTCTTTACCTTTATTCTTTTCTTCCTCTTTCAAAGCCTGCTGCTCTGAAGCCTTCCTCCTCCTACAGTTATTAAAGTACCTCACACTCTCTCTCGCTCACTCTCTCTCTCTCTTTCATCCTTTTCTTTTTTTTTCTTTTTTGCCTTGTTCGATGGTCCAGTGCAGCTAGATCAGGGAGCCAGTGAAAAATAAAAGGTGTTGAATAGATCACTTCCCAAGAGTCAAAGTTTGTGAATTACATGACTCCTTAAAATACCTGGAGCTGTCATTCATTCTGTATTGAGAGCATCAGTAGCCCGACACTACTGCAATTTGCCCTTTAAAATTGAGGTTTTGTATACCTTAAAGACAAACTGATTTAAGAACTAGGAAAAAGTGGCCTTTACACAATTAGTATTTCAATCTTTTGATTTATTGAACAATAGCCCATCCTTGACTGTTCATCATCTTTAAACTTACAGTATGAATTAATTAAATGAGAGAAGCAAGAGTGGGGAAAATGCTGTCATGAACTGTTTTAATTTTTCTTTTTTTTTCTTTTTTTAAGGAATATAATATTTAAAAGAATAGTTCACCCAAAAATGAAACACTCACTGTCGTGTCATTCCCAATGCAGTTGACTTTGTCTGCAATGGAACACAAAAGTTATACTGTGTTCCATATACTACGAATGCAGCCCAAAAATGAGAAAACTTGTACCACAAAAGTAGCCAATACAACTATGTTTGAAGTAATCTGAAGCCATAAAATAGCTTTTGGTTAGAAATAGACTAACATTTAAGTTATAATACAGTTATCATATTTAGAAGGTAATATTTTAATTTTAATTATTATACATTTTAATTATTAATTATTTTAATATATTATAAAATCTTACCTTCCACCTTAACTTTCAAATCATATTCGCATATACACATTCGGGCTGAAATGAATAGTTGATGTTATCGACAATGTCAACAAATAAATATTTGTCTACAAACTTTTTTGTTGTCCAATAGTCGTTTGATGTCATTTAACTTAACATGAAATCATACAAAACTCTAATGATGGCACGTGAGAGCAGCACTGCAGCTCGCACCTATCTGAGGAGAGGAAGAATGACACAGCACACAGTCCAAGTGGAGCTGAAGCAAAACTTGTGTGTCAAGCATCTATAAAGGAAACGCCCAGCGTTACATCTTTAATGCAGTTATATTTAATGAAAAATGTATTAAAGTTCAAATAATACGGAAGCGGATAATGTAAATAACTATAAACTCTGAATCTGGTACTTCTCTGAAGCTCCTCTTCTATGAGTTGTGCGAAATGTCCCGATCAAAGAGGGAGTGAATGAAACTGCACCCGGCTGAGGCACACTCTGGCCCGGCGGGGACACTCATCCCTTGAGCACGCACGCTTGCTGCAGCTAGATTATTACGTGATGGCTCGCGACTTATTGAATCATAATATATGTGCCACTGTGAATTTCTTATCATGAAGAAAATTGGCAATATGCAGCTTTATTAATAAGAGACAGTTTTTTTTTTGTGAGATAAATATGGACTGTAGTGAACAAAAAGATGAGTCTTTGTGTGAGAGGGGAGTCTTCGCCCCATTATTACTGCAACACAATACGTTTTAGATTTGTTTTGTTTTGGCTTGTTTTCCAATATAAATATCTAAAACACTGTGCATTTTATTTAGCAGCTATACTGCAAAAGAAAAAATTATCTGAGAATGCTGAACATAATATTAAAAATACAAATGTTTTAAATTATCTAAAAATCCTTTTAAAAAAGATGCATTCACCTGAGAAGCTGCATATAAGATATTTAGACTTGCTTTTAGAGAATAAGTTTTAACCTTAGCGGTTTTTCAAAGCACTTTACACTGTGACTCATTCACCCACACACACACACACCAATGATGGTAGAGCTGCCATGCAAGGCACTAGCCTGCCATTGGGAGCAATTTTGGGTTCAGTGTCTCGCCCATGGACACTTCAGCATGTGGAGTCATGTGGACCAGGAATCGAACCTCCAACCCTGCGATTAGTTGACAACATGCTCTACCACCTGAGCCACAGCCATGGCAGAAGTATAAACTTCTCAAGTAAATGTATTTTTATTAGGGCTGTCAATCGATTACAAATTTTAATCGAATTAATTACATGGTGTCCCGATTAATTAATCGTGATTAATTGCATATACAAATATTTGCTGAGAAAGCCCCTCATATAACAATAATTCAATATATAATGATGAAATAATTATACATAGTTATCTTTAAATATTTAACAATTATATAATTGTTAAATATTTATATATAAAATAAAAAATATTCAGATAATTAAAATTCATTACATTCTTGTGGCAGAAGATTTAATCATTGATGAGACAATACAAAAAGCGGCTTTAGAATACAATGTATTGTTTACTACCATATTATTGAACATAAGTCAATCATTGGCATACAGTTCACAGCAATCCATTTCACAAGTGAATTTGTCAATCAGTTGGAGATTTATTGTTAGGGTTTGTTTAGGGACCCGTCAATTTACACCTGCTTTAGACATTAGTTTTTTTTAGAAACAAGCCAGGGGTATACATAGTACACAATACAACAGCTATATTTTACACTAATGCCAAGACATTATATTCATTACATGTGCAATGGTTTTCAATGCTTTGGAGTTGTTGGCGGTACAAAGATTATTTAAATAATATTTCAAGTCTTTACAAAAAAAGTACAAATAGGGGCTTTATAGACATAAATGTACACTTATATATAAAAAACTTGGCAAGAAAAATAAACAGATTAACCAGAAAATATTAACTTAAGTTATCAAAACTGTGAAAACCAAATAAAACGTTTTTGTAAAGCAAAGAAAATCTAGTTAAAATAGAGGTACGTACAAACAAACAAACTTTTCATCTAAAGCATTACAGGAGCAGCAAAGTGGATTTATTTCAGGGAGCATGTTTCTTAAATAAAGATTGACTGGGTAAAAACGGTGTAACAGTTTAAAGGACACCTCCTTAACCTCGTTGGTAATTAAATATTTGTGAGGTAAAGACCATACGACCTGCGTCAGACATGCTTGTGTAGCGTCTCGGGTGTGTTGCGTTATAAAAATAAAATGTTTAGGTCACTGTGTCGAGTTAAATATAGTTTAATACTCAATCTTTAAACACATCTTGAGATCCCTTAAAGATCGCATTTGTGCTCCATCAAGTGTTTTGAACGCTGTGTGTTGCTCACACAGCTGAAATTTCAGTTACGGCCCTCTGGAGTAAACAGGTGGTACTACAAGCTTGATCTTTAATCGCACATTATTAACGCTTTAAATCGACAGCCCTAATTTTTATTTTTTATTTGCAGTGAATTTCTTTTACAGAATTAAACTTGATAAAAGTATGTTTTTTTTTCCTTTAATTCAGTGAATGCTATTTAGAGGTATTTTTAAAAGATGATTTTGTCCTCTTTATTGTTAGCAAGCACGTATAATACAACCTTTTAAGTCGGGGAACAAGCTGAATAGTCGGTTAAGAGCTAATGAATAATCATTGCAATAATTGCCCGAATAGTCTAATAATCGTTAGGTTAGTTAATTATCAAAATAATCGTTAGTTGCAGCCCTAATGCGCATATACAGTAAATATATTTGGCAACTCATTGTTAGCAAATAATACAAATTTTGGTGATTTCCTTACATAAAGCTATCATGTGACTTCAGAAGGCTTGAATATAGATCACAAGTTGTATGGACTACATTTTCAGTGCTTTGAGCTTTCAATGATTTTTGTAGCCTGAAAGCCCTAGTCCCCAGTGACGGACTGGGAACAAAAATCGGCTTGTGGCAATGTGTTTCACTGTCACCTTCTGCTGGCACCGTTTCGCAGCCAGCCCACCAGGAAAACTCCTGGTTCTCCCGATGGCCAGTCCGCCTCTGCCTATTCCCCGTTCATTTTCGTTATATGGAAAAGTGCACCCTGGATGTTCTACCTTATTTATTCTTTTGCTCAAAGAAAATAATATGGGTTTAGAATGAAACGAGGCTGAAAGCTATTCATGTAATTATTGTCATATTTCAGAGAAATGTGTATGAATGTGCGTGTGTTTGTGCGCACATATAGGCTAGGAGACATGGCTTTTTACAGCCGTCATTGAAATGCAGATCCATTTTTTGTCTTCTTTTCCTGTTATTTTTTATTTTTATTTTTCTGTTATTTGTTAGCTTTGCAGACAACCTTTTGAAATAAAAAAACTGACACAAGCTTTTATAATGCATTTGTGTATTTAAGTGTGTGTATTTCTCTATGAGTAATAGGTGTGTGTGTGTGTGTGTGTGTGTGTGTGTGTGTGTGTGTGTGTGTGTGTGTGTGTGTGTGTGTGTGTGTGTGTGTGTGTGTGTGTTGCTCTATGAGTAATAGCTGTGTGTGAGTGTGTATGTGTATGTGAATGTGGGTGGTACAATAACAGATGCTGACTCTAAAGTGAAATAGTGACTTGAAGAAGGAAAAGAAGAGGAAAGAGTTATTGAAAGATGCCAGTAGGAGAGAGCAATACAGAGAAAGAGGGGGCTATTACAGTAATTTTCCATTGAAAACTTGGAGTGGCAGTGTTTTTAAGTTCCCTGTATGACCTTAGAACCTCAGTTGCCATGACTTCCCCGAACCTTTGGGAAACAAACAGCTCTATGACATCAACAAAGCAGAATGGCATCGGATTGGTTCTGTCTTGCTTAAAGCTCTATTTGATTGAAATTGCTAAACCACACCCCTTGTGAAATTCACGACACAGAAGGTCAGAAGTTCTTATGTTACCAAAAAGACCAATTTTTTGACTCACTGTACCATAGCATTTACTTAAAAACATAGTTCACCCAAAATGAAAATTCTGTTATAATTTACTCGCCCTAATGTTGTTCCAAACCCAACTTCCTTTTCATGCATGGAAAAAAAAACAAGTTATGTAGCAGAATGTCCAACCTGCTGTTTTCTATACAATCAAAGTAAGAGGTGACCACAGATGTTTCTGGTCCTCATCTACATTTATCGTTGTGTTCCACAAAAGAAGAAAGAAATTCAGATACGTTTGGAACAACACGAGGATGAATAAATGATGTCAGAGATTTCATTTTAGGGTGAACAATCTCTTTAATATGAAATTAAGTTTAGAGTGTCAACTCAAAGTTCTGTAACAGCCTTGTTTTGTCCCACTGTTCTTAACAGAGGAAAAGATGGTTAGAGGAGTGATGACCTGATTAGCATAACCTATTAATTATAAATTAAATGCATTAGTCTGCACTGCAGCCTACCATTACTTTGTCATTTAGCAGATATTTTTACCCAAAGCACATTGTAGTACACTAAGTGCAGGGACAGTCCTGGTAGTAAAGCTTCAGTGTGCACGAACTAAGCAGACAAAGCTTTGGAATATACAGTATAGTAAAATTATTTGGGGAAAAAATAGCTTTACCAAAAAGCAGATTGGCTGTTTTTTGGAGACTTCAGAAATGGTAGTCCTTGCCAACAAGACTTTGAAATAGCCCTTATTAATTTTCTGCAGATTGCATCTAAACCAGGCTTTCTTGTACCCACACATCAAAAAGTCAAGCTCTGTCACTGGACAATCCCGTAGAGCAACCTGGAGTGAAGTGTTTTGCTCACAGGGCAAGATTTACAAGAGATTCATTCAGAATCTCTTGTAAATCTGTAGTTCATGAGTCAACTCGACCTGGGTTCAATCCCCTGAGCCTTTTCCAGATCCACCCACCCCAAACGTGATGTCTCACTTTTATGTCACACGGACCACGGTTAAGGGTTTATAAAATGACCACAAGGTTCAGCAGGATCCATAAGCGTTCTTTTGCTTGTTTCTCTTGCTGTCCCTCTCTCTGTTTCTATGTCGTAGCTCTGCCTCTTCTGCTCTGAATCCCTGACCAAGCATAACTTCATTATATGGAGATTTTAATTACCTCGTTGTAGGCTATTTGCATAAACAGTGAGGCGAAGAGTACGCTCTCCCTCTGTGGCTCTTACTATTTGATCTTTGACATCAGTGAGGCTGAAAGCCCATGAGAGGAGGGGCATTGTAAGAGGTCTGTTGACCTCAGCTCTTACATACTCAAGTAGAAAGTAAATAATAGGGATGCAAAAAGCACTGATAGATTTTTGTTGGTGGTGAACTGCACTACTTATTCATTCCTGTGCTATAAATTTGTGTACATGTAGATAGGCTTTGTGTCTGTGTGTGCATATAACATGTTTTTTATCTGAGATTTTTAATCAGAGTGAATCATTTTCTCCCCATCATTTCCTGTCCTTTCTCTACTATAATGCCAATAATAGTGGCAAGAAGGCTACAAAAAAAAACAGATTTGTTTGTTCTGTGAGATGTTGGTTTATTCTTCTATGGTAACACTTATTTCCCCACTGAAGCAGCTTTTCAGGGCAATTGCTTTTATCAGTAGAACAGAACAGGGTACAAACTGTCCTCAGGGTCTCCAGGTCTGTTAGTCGGTTCTTGTTTGTCATTATTATCAGCGCTAATGACTTGTATTTTCTCTTGAGCTGTAGTGCTTGTCTTGCACTCGTCTACCGAATCAAATCCATTTATCTTTCCTTCAGTTCATGCAGTCATTATCTCCTGCGGCAGGGGTGTTACCTCAATGTTTTTCTTATGTTGACATGTCTTGAGGTGAACATTGAGGATCATCTATACAAGCTGCTGGGTGTCTTTGGTATCAACAGGAGCAGCAGGGTGGAACTGGGCCACTGTGACTCGTCTCAAGTGCTGCAGGCTGGAGCTTACAGGCCTCATCTGTTCCCTATCTGCACTGAATTCTTCAGAAATTAGATGGATAATGATGTGGTGGGATGGGACTCTCTTTCCCTTTCTGATTTGTGCACTGTTTGTCTTGAACTCAACCTCTCTGGTTAGCCGAGTCTCTGCTGAGTGCCTAGTATCTTCAGGGGTCTCTATTAAAATAAATAGTTCACCCAAAAAATGGCAATTCTATTGTCATTTAGTCATCCTTATGTCATTCCCAACCCGTATGATTTTTTCATCTTCTGTGGAATCCAAGATCCTCAGTCACCATTCACTTTCATTGTGGGTGACTGAGACATACATTCTGCCTAACATCCTCTTTTAAAGGGTGCAACTATCCCTTTAAAAGTGTGTGTGTGTGGGGGGGGGGGTGGTGAGTCATTATGAATGAATTATGGCCACTGATAGCCTTGTTTACTTGCACGCATCATCTGCGTTGTTTTAGCAACCGAAATACTGAAGGAATTATGCAAATCACGGTATGACACAAACGCCAAAAAATGCTTCTTTTTGAGGTTGGTATTAGAGCAATGTTAATCGTTGCTATAATTAATACATATAAAAAAATCAATAAATGTTAATTATTTTTATTATTAATGCAAAAATACTGGGGTTTTTTTATTTTTTATAAGGTGTAATCGATGATTTACCTAATTTACATAGAAAGGAGGTGTGTTCGCACAGAAAATAATTACAATTAGTGCATGAGCACAGCAATACACTGATAGCTATCAAAATTCAGATTTAAAAAAAATAAAACAACAATGTAAGAAACCTTCGTTTACATGAGATTTACATTTTCTTTGCTTTTGACATCAAATCGTATACAGTCATGCACACATGAGCATGTCAAAGTATACTTCATATAACTGGGCGTGCATACACAGGCGGTTGGCTCATGCGCGCTATGACAGCTATTAGACACCAGACTTTTTCTTCAGGAGTTTAGACCCATACAGATGTCATTATATTCTTTCAGACTCAAGTTATACAAATCCAGGTTTTTCCAGACCTTTTCACACATGCGCTCTTGACTTGCACATCTACTGTTGTTGTTTTTTCCTTCGTCTCCTGACGTTTAGCGGTGATGACATCTAGCACTTCTTCGTGACAGCACCGGCGCAAAATGTAAGTGTTGCCACCTTGTGGACCCACTAATTAGCGCAAAAACTCGTTCAAAGACGTACAGTTAGAAGAATCGCTCGTGCACTGTGCTGATGACGAGATTTGTGTCACACGTCCGTGTCTGACCGAAGTATACTTTGGGCTTTATCCCGATAAAGGAAAACTCTTTAAGACATTTACATGACCTTATAAGTTGTTGGCTTAGTATGCATAATTGGTATAAGATCGTGCATGTACACATGCTCAATGACTTCATTTATGTATGACACAGTGCAATTTCAAAAGTGGTGTGACAGTTTTGTAAATGCTTCCTTGTGTGTATGAGAGAGAAAGATGTGTGGAATATGTAGTAGACAGTAATCCGAGGAAAAGTGGATATCACTGCTCTTCTTCCCAGAAAAGACGTTGAGAGTGAGCGCAGGAATGAGAGATTGCTGTTATTTGACCTCTAATGAATATATGATTACTTTTTTTTTTTGCTAGGATGCTTGCCTTAGTGTGTGTGTGTGTGTGTGTGTGTGTGTGTGCGCGTGCACGCGCGTGTGTTTGTGTGTGTGTGTGTGTGTGTGTGTGCGTGCGTGCGTGTGTGTGTGTGCACGCAATAGAGTCATGTCTCTTGCAAAACATAATTTGAGCCCTCTGAAAATCCATCAACCACCTGATCCAGAGACATCCGATAAGTAAGATCAAACACACGCACACACACATCAGCAACTCTGTATGTATGTAGAGAATGGGAGTCAATTTTGAAGCACTTACTCGTTGCTACGGTGACAGAGCTGATGTATGTGGGATCTTTAGAGGAGGAGAGGTCAAGGGGTCAGCACTGAAAGAAATATCCTTATATTGGCATCCACAAAGCCCAGCAGAGAATAGACTGCACCACTGTGAGTGTGTGTAAGATGCATGAACCTTGTGCTGTTCGTATTAAATAAAGACCATAGACACTACATACTACTTTATCAGTACCCTGACATCACTTTTGCATTCTTTCTTTCTGTCTGTCTGTCTGTCTTCCTTTCTTCTTTTCTTCCGATCTTTTTCTTCTTTTTCTTTCTGTTTATTATTTTGTTTGGTTTATGTTCTGTTTCAAGAAAGGTGAACTTGATTGAAGGCTGTGAAAAACACACACATACACACGCCTCCAGTTCTTGTTCCTTACTGAGAAATAGCCGACTGGGTTGCTGCAGGTCCAGCAGCCCTTGATTTAAGCTATTCTGTCAGAGAAAAGTGCTCTGAGAGATGGAAAGACCAGCACAGGGCTGTAAATGAAAGGAGAGATGATAAAAGACACAATGAAGGTCATGAAAGCAAATTTAGTGTTATTCCTCCACTGGTTCCACTCTGGTGTTCTCCCGTGTGTGCGCATGTTTACAGATACATGCTTGTTGAATGTGTCTCTCCAGATCTCTGCCATGTTGCATTTTGTCTCCGCCCACTCAACTGAAAGCACTGCAGCTCTTTCAGTTAATACATTATTAGTGATTAGCTAAACAAAGCTCATGAATATTAAAATTCTTTTATCACTAAGGAGTTTAAGGAGACCAGAACCACCAAAAGAATACACACACACACATACATATACGCAAACACAAGCGTACATTAGTCTCCTGAGGCACATAGCCAGTTACCATTAATCTAATTAACAGTCTCACTTATGAGCTTCCCATCAAAACTTACCCAAGAGAGGATGACAGAGAAAAAGATAGGCGGGATGAGCCAGATACCAGCAGACAGAAGCAAAAGAGGTTTTGAAGTACTTTTGCTTTTCTGAAATTGGGTCTTCTTGTCATTTCTTGTCTCTTGTGACAGTTTTGACTTGAGAAAATGTGTCAAGAACAAAAATATTTCATTGAGTTTGGATTCACCTTGACCTGAAATACAGAACTCTGAGAGAATAGGAGAAGTGAATAGAACCAAGGAAGGAAAAGTCTGAAGAATCCAAGAAAACTTTATATTGTATCAGACAGAGAAATGCAGATGCAGTTTTGCACTTCTGCCACATAACTTTAAAAATATGGTTTAAATAGTTTTAAATTTATCATAATGAACCATGTAGCTTCAATGCCCAATGTTTGAGACAGTACAATATTAGCTAGCATTGTGTGTTAATTTATGTGACTAATCTTTGGGAATGTGTTCTTCCTGAAGTTTCTGCTTCTGAGGGCACAACCAAATATTGAGCGTGAGCACAAATTGCATGGCCTTCATGTTTCATGGGACTTCTATCATATTTCGGGGTTTGAGCGGAAATACATCATCGAATTCTATGATAGGGGTCTGATCGATCTTGACACACGGGGAAATGTGAAGCAGATGCAATAAAACCATACAAATAAAACACAAATTCTTACTAACAACTCTTAATATCAAATTACAATGATATTAATAGAGTCGTTTTTTAAATATTCACAATTCACGAGTTGAGTCAAGTCTGAAGTCATTTTAGGTCGAGTCTGAAGTCTATTAAAATGTGACTCGATTGCGAGTCTCGAACTCGAGTCCTCATCTCTTCTAAAACTTGTGTATTATTTGAGCTGTAAAGTTGTTTAAATCATCATATTTAAAGTAATTGTTTTAGGGTTTGTTGACATTACGTCGTCATGGTAACAACGTTTTCAAATTGGCTCTAACTTTTCACAGAAAAGGTTAGTGAGTGATTTTATCACTTTAAAATCATGTTAACACAGATATTGTTTATGTCTTGTGGCTATAATTTTGAAATAGGGAGTATTTTAACGTTTATGGATTGGCCACATTCACTTCAATTATAAGTACCTCACTTTAACCCATTTTGATTTTTTCAGAGAAAAGGATGGACGAGTCAAAATTCATTTTTGTGGTAATTGATATTATGCCACAAATGCTGTAGATTTAGATTAACTTGTTTTTATCATATACCTTTAATGTCATAAAATGGTGCATATGGTTCTTTCAAGTAAATCACAGCAGGTATGGTTATTTAATCAAATCTCCTAAGTCTTTCAAATGAAACACATATTGTCTGTCCGTAATAATGCAGTAAAGTAACTCAAGTTAAAAACCCCAAAATGCCATTTTCACCTGGCACCAGACCCCAACATCCCATTTAGCAAAAAGATAAAATCAGCTTTTACATAAAAGACAAAATGAAACCTTTTGCAGTGACCCATAATGTCATAATTGCCATTTTTAAAAGAACAGTTAGCAAATGCAGAAAATGTGTCAGAAATGGGTGATGCTCTATTGTGCCACCTGGCATGTTTTATTAAAGAGCTTGCAAATGTTTTAAACGCCCCCAAATCAGCTCATAATGTCAACAAATTTACATTTTAAAACCACAGAGGCCAGATCTAGCTACTGAAAATCACTTGTAAGAATATGTCTTTGTTTTAAAGCCCTGTTATTTTCATATTTTAAGCACCCCTCTTCTCAGTTTTCCATCCATCCTCTTCCTCTCTCTTTCTCCTTCCATTATTCACCAGCAGGTCTCTGCAGCAAGCTCACATTTCACCCTACTACACCACAATCAATACATGCTCTGTGTGTGTGTGTGCGTGTGCGTGTGCGTGTGCGTGTGTGTGTGTGTGTGTGTGTGTGTGTGTGTGTGTGTGTGTGTGTGTGTGTGTGTGTGTGTGTGTGTGTTTGACGTTGTGGGGAAAATTTGTCAGTCCCCATGAGGAAAACAGCTTATAAATCATACAAAATAATGTTTTTGGAAAATGTAAAAATGCAGAAAGTTTTCTGTGAGGGTTAGGTTTAGGGGTAGGGTTAGGTTTAGGGGATAGAATATAAAGTTTGTACAGTATAAAAACCATTATGTCTATGAAAAGTCCCCATAAAACATGGAAACCCAACGCGTGCTTACGTGCGTGCGTGCGTGCGTGCGTGTGTGTGTGTCTTAAGGTTTGTCACAGATATAAAAATGTATATGTAATAAAGTCTTAAGATGTTTGTATTATACACTTGTAGGCCCAGAGTGCAGTTTAGAACATGTCAAAAGGAGAGATTGCATATGCCTTAATTCATTTATACATTACCGTGATCCTGGTAATGATGGAATGGTTTTCATTTAGCCATTGAGGCACACACACACACACATAAATGCACAAACACACATATACTTCGATTATGATTTTCCAAAGTGTAATGTTTATAAAAAAAAATTATCTCACATACAATCTGTCTCACTTTGTGCTATGGCATGAATAAAGTAAGTATATACCCATCAATTAATTTAGACATAATCACATCCACGTGCACAGACACATACTAAAGTCAGCTCATATTGATTTGCTGTGGCTGAGACGCAATCTGAATTTGAAAGAGATTGCATTAGTTACTTCAACCTCTTTTACTCTCTCCTGTTCTCTCTCGCAATTATGCACACATACAGTGTAATGTGGCCCTTTGTAAAAAGCAGTTGAAAAGTGAAAAGTGGCTTTATTTTGGCTTTACCCGCAGTTGCTAAGCAAAGATCTAATTGCTGGCAAACATTTCTGGCCACTGTAAGTCAAACAGTGCATGTATGTGTGTGTGGTTGGGATTTTGGCATATATATTAAGCTAATAAGCCTGGATCTCATTGCAGTCCAGCTGCACTGACCTAAACCTGGTACTGTGGTGTCTAGCACCAGTCACAGTGCTGATCTTGGATCAGTCCCAGAGGTGCATTCACATCACTGCAGCCACTAACTCACATTAATGCAGCAGCAGCAGGCCATCAGAGATGCGGGCACTGCAGTATGAGAGAGAGAGAGAGAGAGAGAGAGAGAGAGGAGTTTACAACTCTAAGCTCCCTGACTGTCCCACAACTGATTCCATAAAATGTGCCTGTGGATCTCCTAATAGTGTCAGTCAAAAGAAAAAAACTTAGCTGTTTTCCTAAAGAAGTGATAGGTTTATTTATAATATCTATAATGTTGTTTGGGAACAGATGTATCCTCAGTAATGCCCAAATCTACTTCGGGGACTTTCGGGTATGTGCTCAATTAGAAAATCGTGTAATAAATAAAGCAATTTTTTTTTAAATATCCCTAAAATAATTTAGTTTTTAGTAGCTTTATATGCAAATTATATAAGTTAATGCTATGTCCCCATTATCTGAACTGTTGGACATCAGTCAATTGCTTAAACATGCTTTATTAATGTCTTCTTTCGCTATTTAATAGCTTTTAAAGTCCTGTGTGGATTCTAATTTCAGTGTAGTTACAGTTTTCAGTGTCATAAGTATTTAGATCATTAGTTCTGTACAGCAGTACAGCCGCTCTCTAAATGCAGAGTACGCAACCTACGTAGGGCACCAACTCCTGTCGTGGAACACTCGTATTGCCTGAAACCGCCCCTATCAACTATATAGTGCACTATTTCGAGTGTCCACTATTTTATAGGAGTGTCTAAATTCTGAGTGAGAGCCCACTTATTGAATCACCTCATTACACAGAAAAGCCCGCGTAAGAATTAGAGTCAAATCTTACCTCAGCGTGCTGCCTTAAGTTGGAGCTGTGACTTTAATCTTGAAATATCAGCTTGTCTTGGTGTTAAATGAAGGCATTGCATGATGAAACGTTTCTTTTTTGTCACTGTGAGGGGCGAAGAATGTGTTTCACTTTGAAGAGTTTGATGCCGATGCAGTGATTGAGTGACACACAGCACACAGCTGTGTGAACTTCCACTCTCGTAAAAGTCCCATTCAATAATCTTCAATAAATTACACATTAACTCAAATTAAATCTAGTAAGGTAACGTCAGTAACGCCACACATTGTAAAGAAATCAAATTTAAAAAAATTTACTTGAGTGAGAGTAAAAAGTACCCACATTTAAACCTACTCTAAAAGTACATTTATCCATAAAAAATTACTCAAGTAAATGTAACGGAGTAAATGTAACACATTACTACCCACCTCTGCCCACAACTGAATATAAGAATGTCCCTGTGTACATCCTGTATGTTGTCTAAATATAATTTAAGTTATTTTAAACAGGAAGTGGTTTCAATTAATAAACTGTATTAACCATGTAAGTTTTTTAAGGAGCTGTGAGCCAGAGTGAATATGCATAATATTGTTGTCGATGTTGTGGTTGTTGTTGGTGGTGTGTATGTGTGTTTGTGTTTCAGTAGCTCTTCTCTTCAAACTACTGCAGTGCAGATGTGCTAACAAGCATAATATAATATAATGTGTGTGTATGCGTGCATGCGTGTGTGTGTGTGTGTGTGTGTGTGTGTGTGTGTGTGTGTGTGTGTGTGTGTGTGTGTGTGCTTGCACGCGTGCAATGTCCCCCTGTGTCTTTCGTAAGCATGAGCGTGTGTGTGACCTCATTTTGCAATGCTCTGTTTCTGGTCAGACATGAATTGGAGCATCTTTATGTAACTCCCTGTTCAAAGATTTGCAAGACCCTGAGCGTATCCCACAAGCCCCATGCTTGTCTGGCTTGATTTAAATTGTGCTTTGATTTCCTGCAGGCTCGAATTTGAGCTGCTAAAGAGAGACAGGCGTTCTCGGAGGAGAACTTTGTTAGCAGGAGTACACACACACCCACACATGTATTGTAAAGCCACTGTCATCTTTGCCACTGTAACAGAAACAATGGGGGAACAATACTAAGCTGAGTGTACAAGACTTCAAAGTGTTTATATCTTCATGACAGTCACAACAACTGTCCTTGTATGTTTGTTGTGTGTATATGCATATGCAAATCTTGGGAGCGGCGGGTGTGTTCTGTACACCATTGTGTCTCCGCTAGATACAGCTCCATCCTGGTTTCTGACAGTGTTGTTAGCAGGTTATGCTTGTGTTGGGTGGCCACAGTGTGTCTCTTTCAGAGCTTAAAGTGTTGATGTGTAAACTTAAATTCTAATGTGTTGACCATTTGTGAACACATCGCCCGCTATGTGTTGATATTAGCTTTTGGCTGATGAAACCTCTGCCATCTATTCTCAGAGCTTAGGAACACTTCTTATTAACAGCTCATCTAGAACACACACACTCCTACAAAATCATTTTGTTTTCTGTCAGATTCAATAGCCATTGTCTTGTACAATTCTAAATGTGATAATGCATTCGAAATGAGAGAGAGAGAGAGAGAGAGAGAGTGATAGAGATGAGTGTGTAATTAAGTAACATAAAAATGTACAGTAACGACACATGTCAAAGACTCTTAACAAGAGCAAAACATGCAAAGAATGAAAATAAAAACGTCCCTACTTGCCTTTATACACACAGAAACAGGGGCGGATCTAGAAAAATATTTATGGGGTGGCGAGAGGGGGGCAGGAATTTTTGAGGGGTGGCGACATATGGCAGACTTATATATATTTAATTTAATCACGTTTATCACAGTTTGATGAGAAATAACATGTACACACCACAAAAGGGCACAGGCTGCCATTTACAAACTCATACAGACAAACTTAATCTCATGCAATCAATGTCTTGCATTTGAGGTTTTATGTGAAACAGTTCATATTAGGAATAAGTGACCATACAATGTGATCTCACTTAATAGGAAATAGAAGTGTGATTGAAGTAAGGGCATTATCACCGGAAAGGCATTAAGGTAAGACACAGGTGATGACAGGCAGATGTGTGAGAGGGGAAGCAAACGCACGCAGCATTTGTACAAGCATGTGGCGTCATCTCGTGCTGTATTCAGTGCAGTCGGACATTGGAGATTCGCGCTTGTAAATTGTAAAATTGGCCATAACTTTTAATTCTTTGCTGCCAACTGGGGTGGCAGCAGGGGTGGCAAGGTATTCTTTTAGGGTGGCATTTGCCACCTTATGCCACCCCAGTAGATCCACCCCTGCACAGAAACAATATAAGATTTATTTTTTTAAACTTTTTGTGTGCATGTAAAAGCAGTGCCATGACTTATTGATGTAGCGTTAGCGTGCTGGTGTGACCTCAGCTGAACCTAACCCACATTCAGATGAGAAGTGAAGAGGGTAGTTCCCACACACAGCCAAACAACACACACATACATACACATAAACACACACACACACACACACACATACTGCACCTTCCAGTGTGTAAATGTGTATCTGGAAACAATCTGTGATCTCTTGAGGAGCAAAACACTGTGTTTCTGTGACAACCAACAGAATGGAAGGAACATGAAATTGTCTTTGAGAGGTGAGAGAGGCAAAGCTAGAAAAATAGATTGAGAGGAGTGTTTGTTTATTAATCTTCCCTCAAGCATATGCCAACATTTGGATTCTTAACTATTCGTTACATCTCCCTCATTCAATCTCTCCCCACTTTCCTCCTCTTTGTTCTTTCTTTCTGTAGCTCCTGAGTCGTGAGTAATTGCAGATTGACAGTTGTGGACAGTGAGTTTGTGTTTCTGACTCTTGAGTTTGGATTGTGTTCAGCTGGCAATGACTTATCATAGCAATTTTCTACTGAGCGAAATTCAGCAACATTTCAGCAACCTCTCATCACTGATGTTACCTCAGAACTTTATTCATTAGAATGATTCCTTATTCTTTTCTCTATACATAATTTATGTAAAAGTTTTAGTTTAGTTTTTTTAGAAACAAAATTATGCTCTGTGATTATTGTGCACATCGGATTCTAATAAAATGTTACTCTCGAAATAAGGGAATTTTAAGCAAATATAAAAATGCAATGAATGGCATGATTTTGGGTCTCATTTTCCAGTGTTATTGCATTATGCGGGCACTCCCTATGAACTCCAACCATCTCACTGACTGCACCGCGAACCACACTAATAGCAGCATGAAGATTATCCGCTTCTGAAGAGGTTCATGCCAAACTCCAGCGAAAAATATTAGCGAGGATTTTGATAGTGTACACAAAGCACCACGGTTTCATTTTAATTTAACATTGTCATATTGGCAAATGTTCTTGGTCATGGCTGGTTCATACGCACTGTGTTTATGACATGCAGTGACACAGAGGAGGTTATGAGCCGCTTACTCTATTTTTGTGGAGAAGATAGAATGAAGATACATATTTTCAAATACACACAAAATCTCAAAGGTCTTCATATTTGTGAAAAAAGGGCTTGTGGGTTAAATCGGAGAGCCTTAAAATAATGTGTGAAAGTGAAGAATTTAGGGCAGAAATATATTATTATTGCATAGTTTAATATGATATAAAATAATATAATAGCTATTCAAGTTGGCTGGGTTTCATAAACTACAGTGTAAATGTAAAATGGACCAAGACTAAAGTTATTTTTTAAGTATTTGGAAATGTAGTATTTTTCATTTCATTTTATCCCTGTGCAATAAAAAAGTTATTAAAGCCTTAGAGGAAATCATAAATCCCTATTTTATTATTTGATTCCAAGTTAAATATAAATAAATGGCTTCTTAAAGTGTGTAAAGCACACATATACCTTAAAAAGCATGATAATTTATATGGCAATAAATCATAATAATTACAAATCATACTAGTCCATTTTTTATAAAAAAAATGTTTAATTAAATTTGGACGTAAAGACCTAGATTATGCGATTGTAGCTCAGCTTCGTCTAGCATGTATACATGTTAATTAGCCAATAAATGGCCTTGCATTGTACGCATACATGAAAATCAATGGGAGAATCACAAACCTCCACTGCTCATTCCTTTACCATGACAATTCAGATAGATCACGGACTATTGCATTAATCTGTGACGTGTTTCAAGCGTACTACATTTATAGCCAACATTTGAAAGGGATCTTTTTGACAAACTTTGCTTTTATAAATTGTAACTCAATTGTAACTCATTCATTCTGACTGAAGCGGTGAATGCAGACTAGATTTTAATCCTAGCTGCGATAGTTTCCAGTACCCCCGCGAGGGCACTGAGTAATTGCATAAATACTGCTTATGACATGCGGGACACGGGACAAACTACCCTTTTTTTTAACGGTTATCATGCAAAGCCATATCACAATTTTTATCTTAATTCAATCAATTCTGCAGCCTTAATAGGTATAATACCAATGTCTCAGAAGTCAAAGACTGCAGGTTTCAAAGTGCTTCAGATGATTTTTCCTTTTTCTATGTACATTTTTGGTTACGTCTGTAACGTAACTTCATTTACTGATCTAAATTGGGGAGAAAATTTGATGTCTGGACCCTGCAGGGGTTTTTGAATATACATATGAATGGTAATTTGATAAAAAAATGGGTTGATATACTGGTAATAAGAACTTTCTATGAGAAGTTACATTTCACATTAAGACTGCAAATGACACGTCCGTAACACTAGAATTGCTAACAGGTGATGTGTAACCTCAAATATTCTATTAAGCATTGTATCAGATATACTTTGACAGACAGCTGAAGACTGTAGCTTGACTATGCAAAAACCTGCTGTAGCTTGATTACAACTGTGCATGTAAACCTACTGATCTGTTTATTTATAATAATTGAAGAATATACACATTAATGAAAGATGATTAAGGTTAAGAATCCCACTTTGTGTGTCTTCACCGTAATAGACAGCATGCCACAAAGGCTGTTGATAGAGCTTAACATAATTAACATGGAATTTTTCTTTAACCGACTTAAGTTACCCTAGCGTTAACCATGACATCAGGCCAACATGATGTGACCCTTTCTAGTTATTTCAGGCATTGAATGTTCTGGGTCAAATGTGCTCAGGGAGACAGATAAGGTTTTCTGGTAGTGATGCTGTTACATTATGAGGTTTTTATTTCTGTTTGTTAGTGTGTTTACAGTCAGGCTTGGAGAGGCTGCTCTCTCTTGTTTCCATCCTATCATTCTGCTGTTCTGCCTGTGCATGACTGCATGCTGTTTATCTTTCTTCTTTTAACCTTGATCTGTCTTTTCCTCACTCTTTTCCTCCTTTCCTTTCTTCTCTTTTTCTCCCCTTCTCTCCAGCAAAACAATAAAAGTCAGGATAATTGATGACGAAGAATACGAAAAGAACAAGAGCTTCTTCCTGGAGATCGGGGAGCCTCAGTTCGTAGAGGCCAATGAGAAGAGAGGTGGGGGGCGTGGCCTGAGACTGCAGTGGAAATCCACACTCACACACAGTACATACGTCTACTCTCATCCTCTGTATTATCATCGGGATCAACTAGAGGCCAAACTACACTATCGACAGCCCTTCGGACTGGCCCCCCTCCCCAGTGTGTGTGTGTGTGTGTGTGTGCATGTGTGTATGTGTGTGTATCATGCATGTATTATTCCAACCCCCCGCCTGTTGTCTTGTTTCTACAGGAAGACGATAACAATAAGGGTTCTCGATCGAGAGGAATACAATAAGCAATGCAGCTTTTACTTAGAGCTACAGACGCCATTATGGAGGAGGAGAGGATGGACAGTATACAGAGGTTTCTCTCTCTCCTTCTCACAGACTCTCCTTTGCTTTTTACTCTTCTCTCCCTCTGGGAAGATTCTCACACTCTTGCTGCTGGTGTCTGTCTGCTGTCTTACTAATTTAATGATGTTTCTTTGGTTTCGCTCGTGGTACCTACTTACACATATGCACAGAAATAAATGCCCTCACATTAAAGTGGACATGTCCTATATTTTCTATCAGTTTTTTATAAACAAAAGCACAAAACAGTCATAATTTAGGTTTACATGACCATTTTCTAGCTTCTCTCTGACCCTTAGAATTAAACCGTCTGTTTTAAGACTTTTAAAGTAAGACTTTTACTGTATATGCAAATTAACTCTAGCATGTAAAAAGTAATATCAATGCTTACTCGTGGGTTGTAGGTGTGCTGTCAGGTCCAATATAGTCTGCACTGCTCCATCCTTCATTAACATTCTATTTGCATAGTCTCCATTACATTGTAAAAAATTCACAAAACAACTTACATTTTTCTGATATGACCCCTTTAATTTATAGTTATAATCTCTTACACAATCTTTGTGTAGTTCACCAAACTCAGAATACTTCATAAAAATCTTTTTATTTCTACAAGATCATAACAAAAGTTAAATGTTTCATTTTGTTTCATTACAATAACTTATAAATTGAAAGGAAATATCAATACTCACCAGCACATGAGTTCAAATGTTGGGCTGTAAATCACGAGAAGAGATTAGGAGAGCTAAAAGAGAGAGAGAAAGATGCACTCCAGTGCTCAAGATTGTGAGCTGTCTTCAAAGGTGAGGTTGATAGAGTGTGTTTCATCTCACACTTAGATAAACATTTATTTTCCTGGAAGCAATCCCGCTTGGTGTCCCAGCACTCTAGTGTTTTCTGTGTATCAAATGGTTTTTATCATATTTGCATTAAGTTTAGGGTAATCATTTGCTTTAGGTTGACGGTTTGGTTCCTTTTAGAGTTATCATGCTGTGTTTTAGCATGAATAGCCTGAGAAAAAAGAAAGATAATCCAGGGGAGATTGCTAGAGAGAATCCAAAGGTTAAAAAATAGAGAAAAGACAATAATTAAAGAGGGGAACATCAGGTACCTGGACACACACAGATACCATTTTCTCTTGTCTATGTAGATTTGGAATCATCCAGGTTATTTTAGAATGTCTTACAGGCAAAGCTAATCAATGGCAGCTAGACTTGGTTATTAATTGTTTTGATGATGTTTCAGCACTCATCCATTTGGCTTCATCCGTGTTGACAAAAAACTGATTAAGCCACTTGGATGAGTGTCGAAACATCTTCAAAATAATGAATAATCAAGCCCAGTTGCATTGATTAGCTTTGCCTGAAAGACATTCTAAAATAACCTGGATGATTCCAAACCAACATAGACAAGAGAAAATGGTGTCTGTGTGTCTGTGTGTGTGTGTGTGTGTGTGTGTGTGTGTGTGTGTGTGTGTGTGTGTGTGTGTGTGTGTGTGTGTGTGTGTGTGAGCGTGTATTTATCACTTTGTGGGGACCAAATGTCCCCATAAGGATAGTAAAACCCGAAATTTTTGACCTTGTGGGGACATTTTGTCGGTCCCCATGAGGACAACCGCTTATAAATCATACTAAATTATGTTTTTTGAAAATGTAAAAATGCAGAAAGTTTTCTGTGAGGGTTAGGTTTAGGGGTAGGGTTAGGTTTAGGGGATAGAATATAAAGTTTGTACAGTATAAAAACCATTATGTCTATGGAAAGTCCCCATAAAACATGGAAACACAACATGTGTGTGTGTGTGTGTGTGTGTGTGTGTGTGTGTGTGTGTGTGTGTGTGTGTGTGTGTGTGTGTGTGTGTGTGTGTGTGTGTCCAGGTATTCCCTACGTTGTGGGGACCAAATATCCCCACAAGGGTAGTAAAAGCTGAAATTCTTCACGTTGTCGGGACAATAAGTTGGTCCCCATGAGGAAAACAACTTATAATTCATACTAAATTATGTTTTTTGAAAATGTAAAAATGCAGAACATTTTCTGTGAGGGTTAGGTTTAGGGGATAGAATATACATTTTGTACAGTATAAATCCATTAAATCTATGGAGAGTCCTCATAAAACATGAAAACCCAACGTGTGTGTGTGTGTGTGGCGTGCGTGCGTGCAGTACACAAAATAAAACAACAAATTAATTTGGTGACCAATTCTGTTCTTTCTTAAATCATTACATTTGCAGTGGTATGTTACTGTAATGACTAAATAAACACAATTACCCTCATGTCAACTGATTCAAAATGTGGATACACATAGATATTACACTATATTACAATCTTTAGATAGTGTTCTTGAAAAACCATATAGTATTGTCAGGGTTTTAGTCTCATTCTCCTGTTGGAATGTCAGACCTCACAGAATTTCAGCACGTTCATATGATTTGCTGCAGAATTTCAGCATGACACTAATCAAACCTCTCTGACCCAATAATTGCCCCCATCTAATCTGAAGGTCAGTTGAAGATTAGATTACCTTTTACAAGATATCAGCATGATGCTTTCAATGCCATTTGTAACTTTCAGTTCTGCTGCAATGAATAATGCAGTAGCAACTCATTAATTTAAATGTTACCAGCTGTTTTTCAGCCAGTTAGTGTTCAGTCTGTTCCTCTTCAACTGTTCTTCAGTCAGAATTGTTCAGACTGTTCCTCTTCAGCTATTCTTCTGTCTCTTTTTCTTCAGACTGATCCTCTTTGGCTGTTCTTCAGTCAGTTATTGCTCAGACTGATCCTCTTTGGCACTTCTTCAGTCAGTTATTTTTCTAACTGTTCATCTTTGGCTCTTCTTCAGTGAGTTATTGTTCAGTCTGTTACTCTTTAGCTGTTCTTAAGTCTGTTATTGTTGAGACTGTTCCTTTTCAGCTGTTCTTCAGTGAGTTATTTTTCAGACTGTTCCTTTTCAGCTGTTCTTCAGTGAGTTATTTTTCAGACTGTTCCTTTTCAGCTGTTCTTCAGTGAGTTATTTTTCAGACTGTTCCTTTTCAGCTGTTCTTCAGTGAGTTATTTTTCAGAAGTTTCTATTCAGCTGTTCTTCATTGAGTTATTTTTCAGACTGTTCCTTTTCTGCTGTTCTTCAGTGAGTTATTTTTCAGACTGTTCCTTTTCTGCTGTTCTTCAGTGAGTTATTTTTCAGACTGTTCCTTTTCAGCTGTTCTTTAGTGAGTTATTTTTCAGACTGTTCCTTTTCAGCTGTTCTTCAGTGTTATTTTTCAGACTGTTCCTTTTCAGCTGTTCTTCAGTGAGTTATTTTTCAGACTGTTCCTTTTCATCTGTTCTTTAGTGAGTTATTTTTCAGACTGTTCCTTTTCAGCTGTTCTTCAGTGAGTTATTTTTCAGACTGTTCCTTTTCAGCTGTTCTTTAGTGAGTTATTTTTCAGAAGTTTCTATTCAGCTGTTGACTGTTCCTTTTCTGCTGTTCTTCAGTGAGTTATTTTTCAGACTGTTCCTTTTCAGCTGTTCTTTAGTGAGTTATTTTTCAGACTGTTCCTTTTCTGCTGTTCTTCAGTGAGTGATTTTTCAGACTGTTCCTTTTCAGCTGTTCTTCAGTGAGTTATTTTTCAGACTGTTCCTTTTCAGCTGTTCTTTAGTGAGTTATTTTTCAGACTGTTCCTTTTCATCTGTTCTTCAGTGAGTTATTTTTCAGACTGTTCCTTTTCAGCTGTTCTTTAGTGAGTTATTTTTCAGAAGTTTCTATTCAGCTGTTCTTCATTGAGTTATTTTTCAGACTGTTCCTTTTCTGCTGTTCTTCAGTGAGTTATTTTTCAGACTGTTCCTTTTCAGCTGTTCTTTAGTGAGTTATTTTTCAGAAGTTTCTATTCAGCTGTTCTTCATTGAGTTATTTTTCAGACTGTTCCTTTTCTGCTGTTCTTCAGTGAGTTATTTTTCAGACTGTTCCTTTTCAGCTGTTCTTTAGTGAGTTATTTTTCAGACTGTTCCTTTTCTGCTGTTCTTCAGTGAGTTATTTTTCAGACTGTTCCTTTTCAGCTGTTCTTCAATGAGTTATTTTTCAGACAGGAGCAACTTGTTCTGATTTTAAACTGACAGTAAATCTTGTGTGCTGGAATCCTCCACTAATGCCTCAGGGTTCATTTGTAGCTTGAGCTTTACTTATTCCATTAGATTTTTCATTTCATTTATAGAGGCATTTTTGCCTATGAGGCTCTTGTTTGCATTTAGCTTGGGACTGTTATCATCATAACATTGTTTTATTGCTGTTGTCAGCTTGTGAACTGAAAATAAATATGGAATAAAGAAATTGAAAACTGATAGAAAGAGTATGTTTAACCAATTACACACAAGCAAGAGTACTGTTTGTGTTGATTATCACCTTGGCTGTGTTTCTGCCACAGGTAATCTTGCTGATATTTACTACAATGGCAACATTGCAAGTGTGAAACTGCTTAACAGTGAGATATTGCCAGTCTGAAATTCCACAAACACAGACATGCATGCTGTTAAACTAAATATAAGAACTTTTGGAACTACTTCAGAATAGAGGATTCGAACGGTTGTATAAAGGAGGACCAAAAGCAGTTTTAGAATTAGATTTCCACCAAAATCTCCCTGCTGCTGCTCAAAGGATTTAAATTTTCTCCTTTCCAACCCTTCTCCTCTGTCCACAACAGTGTTTGCATGTGTATATACCTTATTCACAGCAGTGTAACGCAGCAGCATATCTGGGTTTTACAGTTATGTAGTGTTTTTGGACCGTTCTACTGACAAAACATTGACAAAATATCTTTCCAAGAAATTTCAGTATTAAAAAAACTCCAGACAACATGAGTTATGGAAAATTAGATTAGCTTTTTGATAGCTTTATAAAGTGCATGTCATTGAAGACATGTTAAGTTTATCCCTCAGACTAATTTTTTATTCCTGTCAAAATTCAAAGATGCCGCTGCTGTGAATAAAATGTATTGGATTGTATACCTCTAATAAAACATTTGTTTTCCTTTCAAAACTTCATTATACCTCTATGGCTTCAGGCTTGAATCTGGTGCTTTTCCTTTGGTCCTCTCATTTCGATGTGTGTGTGTGCATGTGCGTGCGTGCGAGTGCGTGCGTGTGTGTGCGCGTAACTTGGGCGATTGGCTGGGCTAAACCAGTCACATAATCTGGGGTTACACAAATTACTTACCAGAATCCCTGTGGGCCCATTAAAGCTGACACAAATGAAGGAATCATTTTGCCACTGACATATTTCTCATGTACAGGGTGCTTGTGTGTGTGTGTGTGTGTGTGTGTGTGTGTGTGTGTGTGTGTGTGTGTGCGTGTGTGCATGTGCATGCTCTCTTATTTAATATATATTTTGTAAAATGGGCCCAGTTCTCTAAATTGACCAAATATGGCCTAATATACCTTTCAAATATTGGACCCTGCAGAGCCAAATTCTTATGTGCACTGCAGCTGTATTTCAGAACCTGCACACAATCCAGTTTATCCACAAAAACCTATTGATGACAACTGATCCACAAACACATACTTGGTCCAATTGATTAAAACATAAATTGACTGGTTCACCATTTTTTTCCCTGCTCTCTGATTGGTGCTTTTATTTTCAGAGGAGGAGAAAGAGGCGGGGCAGGAAGAGCAGGAACCTCTGACAGGTGAAGAGGAAGAGGAACGTCGCATCGCTGATATGGGGAAGCCAATGCTTGGAGATCACCCCAAACTGGAGATCATCATTGAGGAATCCTATGAATTCAAGGTGTGTGTTATTCTAGCCATATATTAGCTATGTATAGCTTATACAAATACAGGTCACCACAAATCTTAAACACATGTCAGACATGCATCACAATGTAAGCCAAGTTGTGTAAGTTACACAAAAAAAGAAATTCACCACAAATTAATAATTACTTTGCTAAAACTTTTATCAGATTACTAATTTACTGATTACATCAGAAAATGTAATTCCTCCATGTTCATTGACACGTTAAAGAACACATTCTTTAAGCTGTCACAAAACACAAATAGATATACATTTTGTTCATGTTTCAAATGTATTCTACATAGTTATTTTTATTTTAGAAATGTGTAACTTGGGGGCCTAGGTAGCTCAGCGAGTATTGACGCTGACTACCACCCCTTCAGTTGCGAGTTCGAATCCAGGGTGTGCTGAGTGACTCCAGCCAGGTATCCTAAGCATCCAAATTGGCCCAGTTGTTAGCAGTGGGGATTTCTTTAAGACTGCAAGGGAAGCTCAGCTTCCCCTATAATGTCAAAAAAATAATGGTCAAATATGTACTATTGTGTAAACAATTTATTGACTAAAAATGCGTTAGAACACGTTCATCTCGAAGACGAGTTCGTTCAGAATCAGCTACATTACATATAGCAGGTCGGCTGACTCGATTTACTTCTCATACATTCCCGTAGCGTCAGTGCATTTCCCTGTTGAAGCCGAGCGTCCATTGACTTCAATGTGGCTGCTCTGAACAGTTTTTTTCAGTGCTCCGAAAATAGACGGTCATTAAGATAAATGCTGCGATTATGTCCCGCCCACGGACGCTCAGCGTCTCTGGGGGTGAATGAGGAGTGGGCTGGCCCGGACTCCGGGCTTCCGCGTGATGATTGGAGGATCTGTCGAAAGACTGCATCTCCTTTAGATTGACAGCGAATCTGTACTATAAGAAGTCACTGAAGCTATTTTGCGCTCAGTCCCATCGCGGATTTCTCAAGTGTAGTCGAAAGACAAACTGCTGCAACCTATTTCTTTATATTTGTTTGGCGAAATTGCTAGTCAATTTGCATAATACATTTCACACAATTATACACCACATTCCTTGTTTCAGTTTTACCAAGTTTAATATATTTTGTTTTAGAGTGTTCGTTCATTCATTCATTCATTCATACAGTAGGCTAGGCTAGCGTCGTACGGGTGAAACTGCGCACGATGGCAGACGGTGCTAATATTGTCGACCTGATTTTGGCGAAGCCATTTGAAAGTCATCCTTACGAGGAAAAAATTAAAATTAAACAGCAGGGCAGATCAACACCTAAGATTGATTTATTGCAAAAAATAGGGTAAATAAGTTTATAATGTAGGCCGAATTTGAGCTTCCCCTCTTTGGAAGACCAGCAGCCGCCACTGGTTGTTAGGGAGGGTAGAGTCACATGGGGTAACCTCCTCATGGTCACAATTAGTGATTCTCGCTCTCAATGGGGCTTGTGGTTAGTCGTGCGTGAATCACGGAGAGTAGCATGAGCCTCCACGTGCTGGGAGTCTCCGCGGTGTCATGCACAACGAGCCACGTGATAAGATGTGCGGATTGACAGTCTCAGAAGTGGAGGTGACTGAGACTTGTCATCCGCAACACCACAAGGGTCTACTTAGAAGTGGGAATTGGGCATTCCAAATTGGGGATAAAAAAATTATAATAAAAAAAAAAAAAAGAAATGTAATTCAAATAATAAAAAGTAACTTATTTGAAAGTCAGTAACTCTAATTTGAAAAGTAATCTGCTACACTACTTTTTGTACTGAAAAGTAATTCCATTACAGTAATATATTACTTTGGAATTAAATTACACCCAACACTTGAATGTAATTGTGCAGATGCTTCCAAAAAGATACGTTTTCTCATTGTTACTCATAGAAACACACAAGACATCTTCAAGGGAATTTCAAGGAGCTAAACGTTGGCTTCTCATCGGTCGCCTACACACACTTCAGGCACACATATAGCCATCATGCACATTAGCCCACACATACTCACTGTGTGCAGACGATCCCACACACACTTCACAGCAGGTCAGACCAAAGAGCTGTCAAAAGCACTTGACAGGCCGTGTTTCACCTCATCTGAAGTGTGCATATGTGTTTGTGTAGATGGGTGTTTGTGTATTAATGTTTTAATTTGCTAAACAATAATGTCATCTGTTTTCTTTGTGTGCTTTTTTACTCTTTTTCTTCTCTATAGAACACTGTTGATAAGCTGATTAAAAAGACAAACTTGGCTCTTCTGGTTGGCACCAACAGCTGGAGGGACCAGTTCATTGAGGCGATCACAGTCAGTGCTGGTGAGTGTGTGAGCATTTCAGTAAAAAGGACATCACTATTTGTGATTGTGTGGGTATGCACATGTGTATACGTTTACATGCAAGAGAAGAGCCATTACACTTGTTTACCCTACTGTAAAGCGCCCCCTGGTGCTCAGTGTTCTTCTCTGGAACGCCAACTCCACAACCTCACCTATCTCAGATTTCTCACAGCAGCTTCTCTGTGCAAAGTAGAATGGAAAATGTGACAGCAAAAATAAATTAAACCACAGAAAGAAAAAGGTGGAGAAAGAGAAATGTCAGTTTGTGCTCTCTGAAGTAATTAGCACACGCAACATGACCTAAGAAAGAGTGATGATCACAGAGGCTGCCCTCGCTCTGTGTGTGTGTGGATCAGGTGTTGGTGACTTAGTGGTTCACACTTGAACACCTCTCAGTGTGCCAATTTGTGTTCTGGGGCAAAGCAAGGTTAAAAGCCTGTTTCTGTGTGTGTGTGTGTGTGTGTGTGTGTGTGTGTGTGTGTGTGTGTGTGTGTGTGTGTGAGCGTGTATTTATCACTTTGTGGGGACCAAATGTCCCCATAAGGATAGTAAAACCCGAAATGTTTGACCTTGTGGGGACATTTTGTCGGTCCCCATGAGGAAAACAGCTTATAAATCATACTAAATTATGTTTTTTGAAAATGTAAAAATGCAGAATGTTTTCTGTGAGGGTTAGGTTTAGGGGTAGGGTTAGGTTTAGGGTATAGAATATAAAGTTTGTACAGTATAAAAACCATTATGTCTATGGAAAGTCCCCATAAAACATGGAAACACAACGTGTGTGTGTGTGTGTGTGTGTGTGTGTGTGTGTGTGTGTGTGCTGTCAGAACTGACCTGTAATCACTTGCACAGTGCTATAGACAGTCAGGCATGGACTGCTGTCAGACCAGCCACGGTAGTTACAATGAGCCTTCATGACTTTTCTTACATTATCTAGTTTCTTTAGTGTTTCAAACAGCCAAGTTTTGTGGGTGGTTGCCAGGATGTTGCTAAAAAATGTTGTTCTGAGTGGTTGCTTGTGGTTCTGGTGTCTTAAAATGGGTTGGGCCGCTCCTTCTATTTAAGTATATGGAATTATTCTTTTTTGTCTTTTTTTTTTTTCCATCAGATGAAAATTTTGTAAAAAAGTCCCATTTTAACTGTAAAAGCACACCCCTCCTCAACATGCCTCTAGATTTGAATAATCATTCACGTCCATAGCTCAAATTGTGCGGGACATGTTACGCTTTGTTTAATATTTAGTAATAGGTTGTTCAATTATCTTACCCTAATTATGAGCAAAGGTTAGTGATGCTTGCCTTAACAAGCACCACTAATTATTGTGCTTTATGTTTTCTCTGAATACTCTGTAATTAAAATGCACCTAAGCTCGGATGGCTGGGCCCGTGAGAAAAAATAATAATGATCAAAATATTTATAACAGTCTTGACCAACACAAAATAGATATAGTTTGAAAGCTTAGGAGCTCTACTTTCCAATGCGCATGCATAGGTGTTCTGAACAAGTACTTTGAAGTTGACAGACAAATCAGAAGATTTCCGTTTTTATTTTTATTTTTTTAATAACAGATAAAAATATAGTGAGTAATAGCTAAGTATATATGTCTTTGACAGTTATGTTAGTGTTGCTTAAATGCCTCATTTTTAAACATAAAATATCACATACCATTACTTAGATGAGGCGATTATCTTTCAAATTTGCCCACACACAAGGTAATCAGATGCATAGATCATTAGATAATCCACAAGAAGTACAATGTGGCATATGGCCACCAGGAGATGGTGGCAAGTAAATGACATAAACTCAGTGATGCAGACTCATTGAGCCAAAAGGCATGCTATGCAAACTTTTGGTCATTGATATTTTTGCATGTGCAATAAGTTCTTATGTAAAAAGATTATGTTTTGTTTGTTTCGAGAGGCTTTTGGACAGGCGGAGAAATGTTTGGACACTAGGATAAATTATTTTTGTAATGTTATAACTTTTGATTGCTTTGTCGTATCAACACAAAATGTTTTCAGATACAATTGACATGATTGGGGAGAATTTTTTTTTTCAGAACCACCTTATTTACACCCAGAGATAAATAATGTAAAATAAGAAAAATAAGAAAAAAGTAATTTTTTGGCAATTTAGTTTTTCAGCAGTTTCTGAGGCTGAGTATCAGAATGTATCATAATCTATATCATTATTATAAAACTGCATCAAATCATTTTTTTTTTTTTCTTCTTCATTTTTTTTTTTTTTTTTTGTAAGCTTTTAATTTTGGGGATGCCTCTAAAACAGGAAATCTTAAAAAACACTATCAGAGCTTAAGGGGTTAAATATTCTAAGTGAAAGCAGAACAGATTCAGAAATCATCTGATGACAGATGGAAAACTAGAAGAAATTTTTTTTTTATTTTTATCTAATGCCATTGAGGACAGAGCAGAGATTTTCCATTACTTTTTATCATGACACACAGATGCACACAGGTACACAATCATGCACACATACAGAGACAGAGAGGAAAGGTCTGCAACTAATGGCTGTAAATTGAAGAGTTTAATGTTTAAAAGCTTTGCTAAATGTCAGACTCTGTAGCACACCAAGAGGACTTATATCTGGAAGATAGGGAGAGAGTAAACACAGCACACAGTGTGTGTGTTATGTACTTAAAACTCTTAAAAAAGAAAGAAAAAGGCATTCTTTTAGGGGTATGGTTAGTCTATAGTCATTAGAATTTGATAAGGTATAGAAGACTAATGTATGTTCTCATTTAGATAGCTAAGTAAATGTGTGGAAATGTGTGTGGATATGATTTTAATCGATTTATCATTTTTATCATGCTAGCTTTTCCTCATAGAGACGCAGTTTAAGACTGAGATTAAGATATTGAATCTGATCATCTGGCATTTGCCTTTCACTCTCAGAGAGATTTATGAACATCCTGTAACATCTAATTACACTTTAAAGGAACAGCTTCACCTGTCAGAGAGCTTTGTGTGTGTGGGCGTGTGTAAGCTATTCTCTTTAAGCTTTGAAAGAAACACAGCACCAAAAGAATCTCAAACAGATTAGATCCTCTGTCACTGAATGCACACACACACACACACACACACACATATGTGTGCCTGTGTGTTCTACATATTGATAAAAGCCTTTCATTTTTATGCCAGAGGGTAAGAGCCTTTGTGTGTGTGAAAACTTCAGAAGATATACTTGACTGTTGATTATGCGAAAGAACAAGATTTTTCTTTTATTGTATGTGGCTTTTAGTTACAAATAGATTTGAATTTTTCTGAAGAAAATCTAAATGGTGCTTGGTCCAACTCACTGCCATAAAGCTATGGTGTTGTGTGGGTGGATGCCAGGTTGTTGTTATGTGGTTGCTAAGATGTTCTAAATTAGTGATTTTTAGTGCATTAACATGTAGAGTTCTGGGCGGTTGTTAGGTTGTTGCTTACTTGCCCAACTCAAATGAGCCCAGCCCAAGTATTTATGATATTCTAAGTATTTAGATATTGCTCCGGTTCTTCGGGAACATTGCACACCTGATGGATTATTAAAGGAATATTCCAGGTTCATTACAAATTAAGCCCAATCGACAGCATTTGTGGCAAAAATAATAATAATAATAATAATTTCGACTCATTCCTCCTTTAAAAAAAGCAAAAATCTGTTTTTCATTGAACACTTACAATTGAAGTGAATGGGGCCAACCTGTAAACATTAAAATACTTACTTTTTCAAAATGATTGCCACAAAATGTAAACAATATGAGTTTTAACATGATTTTAGTGTGATAAAATGACTTGTTCTTCTTTTCTGTGTGAAATTCTATTCAATTTTATAACTTTGTTGCCATGACAACGTAACACCGTAAACTGTAAAACCCTAAAACGACTGTAAAAACGACAGCTTATAAAATTATAAGCTTCAAATTTCTGTTTAAACTCTCAAAACATTGGCTCCGCTCTCTTCCACTTTAAATGCCTCACTGTAACATCGATTTATGCTTTTTTATTTTTTGTTCTTTTTTTTTTTTGAAGGAGAAACCAGTCAAAATACATTTTTGTGGGAATCAGCATTATGCTACAAATGCTGTCTTTTGAAATTAACTTGTATTAAATCCGGAATATTCCTTTAAAGTAACAGCACACCTCTCCTAAACAACCCGAACAATTTGAAGTATCATTCATGTTTGTACCACAATCAATGAGGGACGAGTTAGATGACAAAGTTTAATACATAGGGTAAGGGATTTTTTCAAATCCCTAGTAAAAGTAATAGCAATGCTTGCCTTAACATGTTGCACTACTAAAATCACATTAGGTACACCTGTACACCTACTTATTCATGCGATTATATAATCAGCCAATTGTTTGGCAGCAGTGCAATTCATAAAATCTTGCAGATACATGTCAGGAGCTTCAGTTGATTTTCACATCAACCATCAGAATGGGGGAAAATGTAATCTTAGTGATTTCAAGCATGGCATGATTTTTAGTGCCAGATGGGCTGGTTTGAATATTTCTGTATCTGGAGATTGACTGGGATTTTCATGCAAAACTGTCTCAGAATTTATTCTGAATGGTGCCAAAAGCAAAAAAAAATCTGGCGAGTGGCAGTTTTGCGCTTGTTGTTGCAAAAGGTCAATGGAGAATGGCCAGACTTGTTCAAGCTACAGAAAGGCTACGGTAACTAAGATAACCACTCTGTACATTTGTAGTGAGCAGAATAGCATCTCAGAATAGCACAACACATCGAAAATTGAGGTGGATGGGCTACAACAGCAGAAGACCACGCAGGGTTTTACTTTTGTCAGACACTTCTGATGTTTTTGGGACTATTCTCTAGAGACTGATGGTTGATATGTACATTAACTGAAGCTCCTGACATGTATCTGCATGATATTATGCATTGCACTGTTGCCACATGATTGGCTGATTAGAATATTGCATGAATAAGTATGTGTACAGGTGTACTTAATAAAGTGATCGGTGAGTGTATATTTCATTAAACACTTCCACCATCAGGCCGAATAGTTCTGAGCACAATAAGAGTGACAGTTTCAGTAGCATTTCTACTTGAATACATTTCGGTACAACCTGGATTTCTCAGTACATTTAGCTAACCATACTTGGCCATGCTGGTGGAACGGCTTTAGTGGCATTGCGACTCGCGATTGGACACATGCCCAGTCAGTCCATTCTAATCCTGATTTTGCAGAACCACTGTGGAAAAAGAAACCATAACCATGCCAACAAGCCTGGATCTGTATGGAAATATACAATTTCATGAGAACTGTTTTGCCCGATGGTGGAAAAGCCCCTTTAATTTGCCACTCTTTCCTTTCTTGATCCCCTTTATTTTCCTTCAGGTGAGGATGATGATGATGAAGAATGTGGAGAGGAAAAGCTCCCATCCTGTTTCGATTATGTCATGCATTTCCTTACCGTCTTCTGGAAAGTTATTTTCGCCTTCGTCCCGCCCACCGATTACTGGAACGGATGGGCATGCTTTGTGGTGTCAATCCTCATGATTGGCCTTCTGACAGCATTCATCGGAGACCTGGCATCCCACTTCGGCTGCACTGTCGGACTCAAAGACTCGGTCACTGCAGTGGTGTTTGTGGCTCTAGGCACTTCAGTTCCAGGTGAGAGACAGAGGCCCTTTTTACACCTGCTAAACATCCATCTGGTGATCATTGCTGTTTATAATTGATATTATTTTAAAGTATGTCAAAAATCATGCGATCTGATTTCAAGGGGAGGTTCTTTGATTTCATGACTGCATACATCACTCAATACATCAGTATATTACTGCATGTTGATGTTGATTTTAATCATGCTGCAAATAACACTTTGCATAATGCTTTTATTTAGGTAGAGTACCTGTATTAAACTAACAAACTTAAGATATGCATGCTTCCCTTGATTACATTTATTAATTGAATACATTATCTTTTGTCTAAAGTGAATTATCTTCATAATTATTCATAATTATACCAAAGATACTCTTTGAATTCTGCATATGTATGTGCTTTTCCTAAATTTTTGACCAAATGGTTATTTTCTTTCAGTTTAAAGGGATATTTCACACAAAAATTTTAATTCTCTCATCATTATTATAAAGAATTATACTTACTCTCCCTCTTACATCCCCAGATGTAAAGATTTATAGTGAATAAGGACTTAAGGTTAAGTGTGTATCACACCCAAAGCGATCGTATCGCTTCAGAAGACTTGGATTAAACCACTTGAGATGGTTGGATCACTTTTATGCGGCATTTATGTCCTTTTTGGAGCTTGAAACTTTTGGAGACTTTGACTTACGTTGTATGCACAAAAATACATTATACATACTTCAAAATATCTTAATTTGTGTTCCGCGAAAGAAAGAAAGTCATACAAGTTTGAGACGGCATGAGAATAAATGATGAGTTAATTATAATTTTTGGGTGAACTATCCCTTTAAAACCCATGTTTAATGGTTAATGTGAATAGGCGGTCCTTCACTGTTGTCCAGGACACAGCAGAATACGATCACATGTGTTTATGACTACCAATAAACTGTGGTATGAGTGAAGTGATCAAAAAATTATTTGGACCCTGTTTGCACATGTATTTAACAAATTACTTGAAACAGATGTTAATACTAGGTGTAAATGGGATCAGAGATTAGAAAAGAGGAAAATGGATGATGAAAATGCACAAATATGTCTGCTTTTTGCGAGTTTTGTGTTTCAGCCACCCATGTGTGTACATTTACATAAGTAATTTATCACAGAATGAGGATGTCCAAGGCTGTGTGTGTGTGTGCGTGCATGCGTGCGTGTGTGTGTGCGCGCGTGTGTGTGTGTGTGTGTGTGTGTGTGTGTGTGTGTGTGTGTGTGTGTGTGTGTGTATTTGCAGGTTTATGATTATGATATATCATATAATTATGTGGAGTAAAGATCCTTGCTACATTGCGCCCCATGTATTACCCTCATCAGAACTGTTATTTAAAATAGTAGAATGAAACACACACACTTTTACGCCCAGGAGAGATTTCCTCTCTCTCTCTCTCTCACGCACAAACACGTTAAATAGATTCAGTTTGCTGGAAAGGCTATGTAACATGTTTAGTATTCCAGACACACTGAACTGCTCATAGAGAAAACGCTGAGAGCAGAAAACAGAAGCATTCCCATCTCTCTCTCTCTCTCTCTCTCTCTCTCTCCTCTCTCTCTCTCTCTCTCTAAAGCTCTTTCCTTCTTTCATTCTTTTCATTTTCTCCATTACTTTCTATTGTCTCCTCTCTCTAATCTTTATTACTGTCCAATTTCCTTTCTTTCTTTCTCTTTCTTTCTTTCCATCTGTCTGTCTGTCTGTCTGTCTTCAAAAAAGGTTTTCAAACAGGCTTCCCTGTAGTAAACTGATGGAACAATTGTGCAGTGATGGTATTAAGTCGTAATACCATTTATTTCATACATACATGGGACTCCAAACGGTACATTTCCAAAAAACATGGTAAAACCATGGTCATTTTTGGGAAGTTTCTGTTAGTGTCAAACAGGGTTTAACCTTAGGTCATTAAATTAATCATTTTTGAAAGCACCACAGTGTTTACATTTTGTGAGGGGAATCAGACTACAGATTTATCACTTTTTGTTGTCTCTGCATGTGAAGTTGGCATTGTAGAAAATAATTAACATTGAAAAAATTACACATTTCAACTGTACATATTTCAGTCTTTCACATCCAGCACTTAGCAAACATTCTCATACCCATATTAAAAAAAAAATAAAAAAACTTGGTTCAACTTCCAGTATGCCTGGCCACAAAATCGTCTTACTGTCGTAACCTCCGTTCTCTGACGGAGGGAACAAGATGTTGTGTCAATGTAGTGACACTACGGTTCTCTCTTGAGAGCCTCGGTTACCTCTTATCCTTGAGGAAAGGCCAATGAGAATTGGCGAACAGAATTTGCATGCCCCTCCCCCGGACATACGGGTATAAAAGGAGGGAAGCGTGCATTTGTTCAGACAGGTTTTGAGCTGAGGAGCCGAGAGTAAGATCCTGGCCATTTCAGTGGCTAATACAGTGTTGTGGCAAGAGGGACACAACGTCTAGTTCCCTCCATCAGGGAATGGAGGTTATGACAGTAACCAAGACATTCCACTTCTGTCACTCATCGACGTTGTGTCGATGTAGTGACACTAGGGGTCCCTATCTAAAAACGGCACAACACTGAACCATATTACGTAGACTGCTGAAGCAGGTGCAAGAAAGCTGCTGCATGCAAAGATAGTAGGTGAATCAGACTGCACGTAACCTTCACCAATGCCCCAAATTACATCATGTAGTTCCCCACATCCCTGAGGTGGGGAAACGACGTAACTAGCATGGGAGCATTTTATCTCCATAGAGTGTTAGATGCGGCTGGGGCCATCTAACGCTAAAACACGCATCTGGGAAGGTGTTCTTTTTGTAGGTCCTGCCTCGATGGGGAGGAGCTCTACAAACACTGCAACCGGGGGTCAGAGGGAACTCTGCCCAAGGGAGACGCGGGTCAGCTGACAGGGGGACCATACCGCGGAAAATACATCTCAGGAGGTTACCAGAGTTATCAGGACCTGTGGAGCACCTGGTCCAGTACAGGCAACTCGGAGCCTGCAGTGGGTCTGACTCCAAACTCCTCCACTGAATTCAGAGCCAGAGGGCTAGGGAGGAATGACATCCTGGGTCCATGACTTGTGGACTTGACTGGGGGAGTAGAGCGCACGTCTTCACCTCAGGAGAGGGGAAAGGCGCTATGCCCAAGTGATACACCCGGCCAGCTGTTCCATATTACCGAATTCTACGTGTTCGGACCTGACAAAACACGGGATGAGACCGGCTCAACCCGGAGATTGTAAAATCTCACGAAGGTATTGGATGTTTCCCAGCCCGCCGCACTGCAGATTTCTGCTAGAGAGGTGCCATTGGCCAGTGTAGAGTGTGCTCGAACCCGCAAGGGGACGAGCCAACACACAATTGCGTCCACGATCCAGTGGGCAAACCTCTGTTTGGAGACAGCGTTCCCTTTCCGCTGTCCACCAAAGCAGACAAAGAGCTGCTCAGAGCATCTAAAGCTCTGCGTGTGATACAAATAGGTGCACAAAGCATGCACCGGACACAGCAACGCTAAGGCTGAGTCTGCCTCCTCCCATGGCAGTGCTTGTAGGTTCACTACCTGATCCCTGAAAGCGGTCATAGGAACCTTTGGCATGTAGCCCGGTAGGGGTGTCAGGATGACATGAGAATCTGCCAGACCGAACTCCAGGCAAGTGTCACAGACAGAGAACGCTTGCAGGTCACCAACCCTCTTGATGGAAGTGAGCGCAATCAGGAGGGCCATCTTCAAGGAGAGAGCCTTTAGTTCAACTGACTCTAGTGGCTCAAACGGGGCTCACTGAAGGCCTAAGAGGACCATGGAGAGATCCCATGAGAGGAACAGGCATGGCCTAGGAGGGTTCAGCCTCCGGGCGCCTCTAAGGAACCTGATGATCAGGTCGTGCTTCCCTAATGACTTACCGTCCACTGCGTCACGGTGAGCCGCTATGGCGGCTACATAAACCTTCAAGGTGGAGGGGGACAGCCGCCCCTCCAGCCTCTCCTGCAGGAATGAGAGCACTGACCTGACTGCAAACCTCTGTGGGTCTTCAGATCGGGAAGAACACCAATTTCCAAATAAGCACCACTTTAGGGCATAAAGCTGAATACACAGAATATGTTTCTGCATCAGCATCTTGAACGATAATCTGTGTAAGGCCCGGTTCAGAACTCGCAGGTCCAAGATTGGCCGCAACCCGCCACCTTTCTTGGGTACGATGAAGTAGGGGCTGTAGAACCCCTTCTCCATCTCGGCTGGAGGGACAGGCTCTATTGTGTCCTTGCTCAGAAGGGTTGCGACGTTTCGCCCTGCACCTAGGTGAAGTGGATGCTGCTGAAGCGGGGCGGGCACCTGGCGAACTGAATCGCGTAGCCGAGTCGGATGGTCCTTGCCAGCCACGTACCTGGAGACAGAAGGGCATCTTTAAAAAGACGTTCAGTGTCAATGTGTACTCTTTTAGAGAAATATATACTATTTTAGAGGGCTGTCGAAGTGCCCAGGGATGCAGTCTGCACTGGCGTGCAGAAGAAAAGGAAAGCTGCTGAAAATACGCTGTATCTCCGACAGCGTATGCTCTTATAGAGGTGAGTGGAATAGCAGTGGGTTAACTCAGCTCGCAGAAACACAACCGCTCAGCTCCATAGAAAAAATCTGTCTGAACAGATGCACACTTCCCTCCTTTTTCCGGGGGAGGGGCTTTCAAATTCTGTTCGCCAATTCTCATTGGCCTTTTCTCAAAGATAAGAGGTAACCAAGGCTCTCAAGAGCTTTTTTTTTTTTTTCAACCAAGCTTTTTTGGTTGTTTTCAATAAACTTCCAAACCGTTACCCTGAAAGGTTTACTATCACATCTATTGATTGTCTTTTCTACTGTTGTTTCATTACGATTCTGCTTCTGAGCTCAGTTTGACAAAATGACAAATGCCAAACAATGCAAACTGAACAGTGCCATACACTTACAGTAGCAATTGTGTCAATTGAACAGTTAGCAAATCTGTTCTGAGAGATGAAAATCAGTAAGACTAAAAAGGACTGAAACATCCAATTAACCAAGTGCTCAGCCACAAACCAGGCAAATAAAATGTACCCTGACTGATAAGGCAGTGTTCACTATGCTTTTGGATGCTGTTTGATTCAGCAAACAGTTAGCATATCTTGAATAATTAATTGGCTCAATTAATTTGAAAATTGTAAGGCTTTGTAGGCACTCGATGATTTGCACACAGCCTCTGAATGAAGTATGTATTGGTGTGAAACGTTTCCTAAATTCTGACTGAATGAACCCCAGTCCAAGCTATTGTAACCTGAGAAACGTTCCTTATCCTTGGTAAATATCAGTGTAAAACATGGCTTCTCGTGGCTTATTTCTTTACTGTTGTGAGTTTTCCCTCCTTGGACTAAATATTGTGTTGTCCACTGTGTATATCCCAACACAATGTGTAAATAGTGCTGTATATCTCTATAATGGCCGTTGCAGACATACATTGGCTATTTGCAAAATCTCAGCGACATTTATACGTGTAAAAGTGCTTATTTAAACTATCTGTGTGGCAGTCCAAATTTGAATCTATGTCAATGTGCAAATGTTAGCTGTTCAATAACAGTTTCAAAGTCTGTAACAATCTGGAACACAGATCCGATTTAACTTCGTAATGATTAACTGCTCCCGAGCGTCTTTCTTGGATAGAGTATTCATTGCCATCACACCCACATTAGCGGCAGTTGTCATCCGTGCGCTGCCAGGCTCTTTGGCAAGACTTTACACCAGACTGGGTGTTAGCTGAGACTTAACTGAGAATTTCCATGGTAATACCATGGAAACGGTTCCTTCCATGCTGTTGTTTACAACAACACAACAGGACAGTGAAGAATAACGAGAAGGAAAATGTTATTTCAGAGCTTTATTGTAACCCAACTTTTACTTTAATATTGCACCATTTCTGTGACTCCTGAGCAATAGCTTACCCAAAAAGAAAATTCTGTCAAAATGTACTCAATGTTGTTTGAAATTGGAATGACTTACATGAACAAGAAAAGAATCAAAAGTCACTGTGACTCGTGCATCAAATTCCCAGTGAGTCACTATCAGCAGCACTATCACTGACTATTTTTTATACTTTTGTGGGCTTTTTTAAGATTAAAAGTCAGTAACTGTTAACTGCAAAGACCGGGATATACATAATATTTTCTCCTTTTGTGTTTTCAAACAATGTAGAACTGTTTGTTTGTTTTTTTAATCATATTTTTTTGACTAAATGTTTTATGATATAAATTTATGGAATACTTTTCGTTCAAGGGTCACTGCAAGAATACCAATACTTGAATATGAATTTGTATATTTTAAAGTGCATATCTGCAGGAGAGACCTTTAAATGAGAAAAATGGCTCTCTGAGACCACAGGCAGCAAAAAGTAATATCAAAATATTCAGAGCAGTCCAGAAGGGTTATGCGTTATAGACTACATTAGCATAACGAAAGGGAGAGAAAGGGAGAGGGAGGGATAGAAAGAGAGAAAGATTAAGAAACAGCGAGGAAGAGAATTAGAGAGGGAATATATGCCTCAAGGATTATTTAAGAGGCTTTTTCCAGACAGAACTAGCATAAGTACCCTCCTGCCAAATGCACAATCAGCATCCTCGTGGCTTCTTAGCTGTCTGCAATAGATCAGCCTGTTAGCAAGCAGCTGTCTCTGTGCGAGAGAGAAACCACACTGTTTAAATAGCAGAGAGCCCTCTGATTTCAACTCTAATCTGAGGTTAACCATGCTTTTATTACAAAATTACACATCCTTACCAAAAAAGGAGGCCTGAGTTAGAGAGAAAGAGAAGATGGGTTCTGTGTGGGATTGCGTATGTGTGGTTTTATTTCGCTATACTATGGGGACAAAATTGTCCCCAGATGTTAACTAAATCTGACAAACCTCTCTTTAGGGATGTCCCAGGACATCCTCAATTGGAAAACATTATTCAAAGAAAAAGTAAATAATGTCTGAAGTACAGTAATTATAATTATCTTAAGATAAAAGAAGTCTGTGGTATTTCGTCATTTAGGGATGTGTGTGTTTGGGGACAAAATTGTCCCCCAAAATAGAGCTAAATCTGACAAAATCTTGCTTTTGGGAAATTCGGGGAAGTTCTCAATTGGAAAATCAGTTCATAAATGTTTTTCTAAAAGTCTAAAATTGCAAATGGTTTACTTTTTGCAAGTAAGGGATAAGTGTAGGCATGGAATGGCCATCAGCCACCTGACGCAAAAACCACTTATAAGTGATGAATATTTTTTTGTTTTTATATATATATATATATATAAATTTGCTGATAAAATTAGGTGGTTGTGATTTAATTAGTCGCATTAGGGGGCTTGCTGGTTATTGGCTGAGGCTCCCATAGCACAAAATAGTGTGACAAACCACTAATCACAGCAAACAAATATCCCCACATACTGTTCGAGTAGCCCTCTACACCAGCTGTGTTAAAAACACCACCAGTGGAAGAAATCAATATGACCTGCACACTGCTGCATTCGGCTCTCACGGTCTCCAGTATGCACGCAAACTCACACTTTTTATTGGAAACTGGATCTGTCGTAGCCTGTGACATTGTCACAGGGCAACCCAATCCTTTTCCCCAACTCAATCCAATAGTGACAACATGAACAGATACAAGGAAATTGTTAAAAAGTTTTTTTTTAAAAGCATTTTTCAGTAGTTACAAAGTCTTTACTGAATTATTGATATGCTATGATAGATTTGATGCTGGCGGAGTTGATAATGCTCGGTTTTAGATCGATAATTCAGACTGCATTAGGTGACATTTAGTCCAGACTGGCATGTGGCTTAAAATGAGTTTGACCCCCCACTCTACTAAATTTCACTGTTAAAATGTTGTTTCTCCTGTACCAGAAAACATGTGATCAGTATGTCTCAACTCCTCCGCTATCCCAAAGATTCTCAATCGGGGTGCATGCACACAAAATATTTCGATTTATCTATTATCGATTTTAGCCAATTGCCCAGTTAATTTTGAGGATATATTTAAATATTAAGAATATATTTATTTGAAAAGACATAATTTTATAGATTGTTATCTATGTTTGTTGTACTTTCTATGCTGATCAGTGAAATTAATCCCATTAACTAATGTCATAGGTCAGATGTAAGGGAGCTGGGATACATTTTAAAGTTAGGAACAACAGAAATACACACCAAAGGAACAAATCACTTTCCAAAGATTTGTATTATTCTTAAAAGTAATGTAAACTGCTTTTTTAGATGCATTACAGTTTTTTTCTAAATATCTTTTGCGTTTATGTGGTGACCTTGATGAGTGCGTGACTGCCAGCCTGAAATTTGCCCTAGTCCGGCCCTGGTTTAGTCTATAGTAACTTTGCATAAAAACAACAGAATGTATCTCCACATTTAGAAATAAACGTGTATGTTGTGTATTCTTGTGTTCTACAAATACTTCTTAAGGATATTTTTTCTTTTTGGGCAAACTGACTTCTTTTAGTCAGTGTCAAAATTATGGCAAAATGCTCTGGCTTTTTAGTTCTGCTAAGGTGTTTGTTTGATACAATTTTTCCTGTTTGTGCACATCCGTGAAATTCCAGACCCAGGAGAATTCAGCTAGGTGAAGAGCATTGATGATTGGGTAAAATTAATCGTGGGTGTGGTTTGGATATGATATTCTTTATTTATTTATTTATTTACTTTCCTCAACGAACTAATTTTAAAATAGTATAAACACAAGCTTAGATCATAGAAGGTACTTTAGTTTGTTCAATGGTGGCGGTTGAGGAGATTCCCCCTATACTATGTAAAGCGCTTTGAGTGCCTAGAAAACGCGCTATATAAATGTAAGGAATTATTATTGTTATTATTCAATAGAGATAAGTTCAGCTACTTCCAATGTATAAATTAGACTTTAAAATATCTCCTTTTAGAGATATACAATAACTAAAGTTGTAAATATCCTTAAAGTTATAATATGAAAAGATTTATGAAAAGGTTTATAAATTATAATGTATGATTACTGTAACTATCTGCAAAAAGTATTTTGTACTATATACTGAAACAACTCTTTTCCCTTTTCTCCACTACCTCCATTTCTTTTTCCTGTCCTCCTCTTCCTCTCAGATACCTTTGCCAGCAAAGTGGCCGCGATACAGGACCAGTACGCTGACGCGTCCATTGGAAACGTGACGGGGAGCAACGCCGTAAACGTCTTCTTGGGCATTGGAGTGGCCTGGTCCATCGCCGCCATCTATCACAACTCCAAGGGCCACGAGTTTAGGGTGGAGCCGGGTAACTTGGCCTTCTCTGTCACCCTCTTTACCATTTTCGCCTTCATCTGCGTGGCGGTGCTAATGTACCGCCGCCGGCCCGACATCGGTGGCGAGCTTGGGGGTCCACGGACTGCTAAAGTGCTGACCACCATGCTTTTTGTCAGCCTCTGGCTCCTCTACATCCTGTTCTCCTCTCTGGAGGCTTATTGCCACATCAAGGGCTTCTAAACACACATACACACTCACACATAAACATACACTCAGAACTACACACCTCCACACAGTGACATACATGTTCATGCATTCTGGGGAAAATACATGAAGACCACAGAGCAGGTAAAGACTAATGACTGCAGAGAAAGTTAAACACGGCAGACTCTGTTTCAGGTTTATGTGGATAATCATTTCCGCAAACCATCTGTCAGTTCTTCTGTTGTCTGCACACGCCACTCCTACAATCATCTTCCTCTGTTTATTGTGTGTGCTGAATGATTGCATCTGACTGGACGATCTTTTGCTTATTTAAAGGGCCGTGACCACAGTGTTTAAACATCAACAAATAAGACTAATGAAAGCTAATATTGCTACCTTTAACTACTGTAGTTGTGCATTTTAAATCTAAACTAGTGTAAAAGCCAAGTGGGGAAAATAGCAGCCACTTGGCTGTGGGGAAACTGTGGAATCTGTAAACTCCATTCATTGTTCCATGGAACTCTGGGTTATGTAATTTAGTGTTATAGGCTGTGTGTGTTATAGGTTTGTTGCCTTTATGGGAATATTGGTTTAGTTGTTTTTCCTGGGTGACAGAGATGCATACTGCCCTACAAACCAAAACACAGTAACTACACCAACACTGAAACTGAGAAAAATTACTTTAAAAGTTTTTGGATCGTAAAGCCAAATATGTATTATGAAAGTCTTGCTCTGTTTTCTGAATAGCTGAGCCAAACCTATCTGAGAAGGTCATAGTGTAAGAGCCCACATTTCAGTCATAACTACATTTTGACTAAATTTGTAGTTATTGCATTTTGGTTTCGCAAAGGATAATGCTCCTAGAAATTTTAAACAGACAAAATTTCATACCTTTTTGGGGTTTACAGATTATGATCACATTTGTAGTTGTTTGACCTGTAATCAGAGTGGTCCTAACCAAAAGTGGTCAGCTGCTGCCTTGGATATCCTCCGAAACAGCTTAATGATGTTGTCATGAGCAGCTCTATGTACTGTAACTAGCTTTTGTGAAGGCCAGTTTTTTCAAGGTTCAAGTTCATTTCCTACATTTTCAACAAAAGTTAGTTCAGAAAGGAATCAGTTATACAATAAGGAGTGTGTAGTGTAGACAGCTATATTCTCCTCCAGCTTTAGAGTCCAGTGGTGCACTAGTGCAAGACTTTGATTGAAGAGCTTTGATTTTACATTCTTAAAGATCGTAAAGTGCTATTGAAAGAGCTCAGCACTAAGGGACCCCTGCTGAAAAGACAAGCTTTGACCAACATAAATTTCAATGTTGGTCAAAGCTAGTTAATGCTGCTTAGTGCTGGTCAACCAGGCTGGTAGTTGGTTCGTTTTGGACAACCATGCTGGTTTATGCTGGTTATTATTGCAGGGAATGGTTAGTGTTGGTCAACTAGTCTGGTTAATGTTTAATGCTGGACAAACATGCTGGTTATTCCTGATTAGTGCTGGTCAACCAGTCTGAATAATGGTTAATGCTGATCAGCCAGACTGGTTTATCCTGGTTAGTGCTGGTCAACCAGGCTGCTTAATTGTTAGTGCTGGACAGACCTAATATAGGAAGGTTCTGTAGTATGGTCCCAGCATCCTAAACACAACATATACTGGGGACCAGCAATGTTGGTCTTTTCAGGAGGAACATCCTTGATTTTTAAATAATTCAAACAATTTAATGACATACTGCAGTTTGTTATAGATTAGATTATTAATTTATTTAATCAATTTTCAGATGGAACGTGTAAATTCAATTAAGTGAAATTTGTCAGTGACATGCTTTTGCCAACATCACATCAAGAGTTTACTATTATGACTGTTACTTTCCGTCCAAACAAACACACATTCATGAACACACACTGCAACCACATAAACTGAACAGCAAAAACAATGTCCATACTAGACATACTTACATTCTTACACATGCAAGCATTAGAAATTGATGGAAACATACACACTCACTCATCTATGTGGAGTTTACGAGGGCACAATCTCCCTCCAACCCTGCTGAGATTGCTTCTTTGTACTTTGTAGATTTGCTGCATACAGAGCTGTAAGGTAAATATCGTACAGTAGCCATGGATTTAGGAACAGCCATTTTAGACATAGGCCAGTTTTAAAATCAGAAATTCTAGAACCGATCTAAATTTGTCTCTAAACATCTTTAGAATAGCATGGTTTAAGCATTTAAACAAAAAAAATTATAAGCTCAAAGTTTTCAGGGAAGCTTGGTTTGAATTTTTGAAACCACAAATTTTCACTCTCCTGTCCAAATTTAGATTTTAGCCATTCAGACCGAATGTGTTCTAGCACTAAAAAAAGCTACATGCAGTGTAATGAAAGTGCCGTATATGGACGCAAAAACATGTTTGGTGTGAATGGCCCCTTTGTCAGTGAGTAAAAACGTAATAAACTGAGCACAGTAGATCTGACAGAAATATTTTGGATTCCATCTATTGTGTAGTTTGCTCCAAATTTGCCAAAGGGGAAATCTTTCCAATTTTCTTATGGAGAACTGCAGTGCCACATAGCCCCTGAAGTGGGTTTTGTATTTCAAATCTTAAATTTTTTTTACCCACACCAAAAATATTCTTGCAAGGAAAAAAGAGGCCTTGGTGACATTTCTTATGGGTGTTTGTACCTTTTTCGAGAGGTCCAGCCTACACCTCTTTTACTGCGCTTGAGCACCAACTATCCTTGTTATGAAGGAAGTGTCTTAAGAGTTTTTAAAAGGAATTTTGGGAATTGAAATGCGTAGGGGTTTGTAGTTTCTGTTGCTTAATTTTGAAAGAGAAGGAAAAAATGTACTAGAATGGCTGGTTATTCTTTTTTGTTTTATGTTTTTAATTAAATGAAAAATATGGTACCAGCTCCAGAGTACTTTGAAATGAAAATGATGACCGTCACAAAGATGGCCCACAGTTTCTTGCTAATTCCAAGCTCCACCAGAGGGACACTACCAACAATAAATAAAAAAACAATCAATACGATATGACACACAGACTTTTTCTCTAGAAGCCTAATTTAACCAGTAAACAAAAGAGATGTAGTTGGAAGGAACTGAGGTTTGGTGAAACCATGTGAAATACAGCCATACTCTGTTCTGCCAATAAGACTTTCATGGACTCTCGCCAAGCCAGAGGTGTGTCTACACTCATGGGCGTGTCTGCCGTATGAGGCGTTCAAACTGTACATTGTCTCTATGGTTTATACTCTATGTGTATTTGCTTTGGCAGAGCAGGCGTCAATAAATTTGTGTATGTATGTCTGCGCTCTACAGTCACCACTTGAGGGTATGCCTGAAAAACTGGGCGAGACTGCATTGGACCCGCCTTCTGTGAAACCTAACCCCCTCCCATGCCCCACCCCAATGTTTTGCCATGTCCATTTTTGGAATGTTAATGTGCTTCGTGTTGACAATGCATGGATGCTAACCTGTCTGTATATAGTATGCAGAATTCCCTTCATTAATGTAGTTGACTGACATTTGAAAGCTGTATAAATAATCAGAATATAATTTGTTTGTTTGCTTGATTATTTCGGTTTTCTTGTAAGTTTCATTTTGTGTTTTTCTTTTTTTAACTTGCACATGTATATTAAAAAGGCAGTATCTGTCGTTTGGTATAGGAGCACATGTACAAACTAAGGAAGCAATATATCAAAGTCCTTTGCTTGGTTGTTGCTGTGGTTGTATTATTTAACAGTAAAAAATATTTTGTCACTAAACAGTTCAGATATGTTTGTATATACTGTACAGTAGAATGAAGACAGAGTCGCTGCTCTGGCATTATCACAGAGAGAATACAATGTATTTATTTGAGACCTTTATGATCTTAATGACAAATATTGCCTTTTGGATTGATTGTTGCATATCGCTTGTTTTGTTCTAGTTTTTTGCTGAGCAGTGTGTGCGAATGTGTATGTGTTTGCCTGGTCTGGAGCAGTATCTGATATTGGTAAGAATTAAAGGAATTGTTCACCCAAAAAAAGAAAATTATGTAATTATTTACTCAGTCCTACGTTGTTCCAAACCTATAAACATTAGACATTTCTTGCGTTGAATTCAAAAGGTGCATTTTTGGTGTCCTGTGGTTGACAATCTCTAAAATAACCCCCCTAAAAGTCATATGATGTCTTTTTGTGAGGAACAGGTTGTAATTTAGGTCCATACAAAGCTTGGAATATACAGTGATGGGAAAAAGTATTTGCCCCTTTACTGATTTCTTCTATTTTTGTGTATTTTTCTGAATCAAACGAGATATATCATAAAACTAAGGCAACCTGAGTAAACACAAAATGCTGTTTTTTTTATTGAAGCAAAAAAGTTATCCAACACCTATATCAGCCATGTTAAAAACGAACTGTCCCCTTAAACTTAATAGCTGGTTGTGCCACCTTTAGCAGCAACATGTGCAGCCAAACACTTCCGCCAACTGGATATCAGTCTTTCACAACACTGTGGTGGAATTCTGGCCCACTCTTCTTTGCAGAACTGCTTTAGTTCAGCCACATTGTAGGATTATAGAGCATGAACTGCCCCTTCAAGGTCCCGCCACAGCATCTCAATCGGGTTCAAATCAGGACTTTGACTAGTTCACTCCAAAACTTTAATTTGGCATCTTTTGAGCCATTCAGAGGTGGACTTACTCCTATGCTTTGGATCATTGTCTTGCTGCATAATCCAGTTGCATATGAGCTTCAACTCACAGATTGATGACCGGACGTTCTCCTTTAGGATTTTCAGGTAGAGAGAAGATTTCATGTTTCCCTCAGTTATTGCATATTATGGCCCTTTTTCTAGACTTCTGTATTTAATTTATGCCAGATGTAATGGGACCCCTGTCTTCCAAACAGTTCCACTTTTGACTCCTCAGTTCACAGAACATTCTCCCAAAATGTTTGAGGATCATCAAGGAGTGTTTTGGCAAAAATCAGACGAGCCTTAATGTTCTTCTGGGTTAGCGGTGGTTTTCGCCTCACCACACTCCCATGGATGGCATTTTGTCTTTCAGATAGTGGAGTCATGAACCTTTATTGATGCAAGAGAGGCCTGCTGTTCCTTGGATGTTGTCCTTGGCTTTGTTATTTCCTGGATCAGTCGTCGCTGTGCTCTTAGAGGAATTTTGGAAGGTCGGCCACTGCTGGGAATGTTCACAACTTTCCATTTGGAGATGATGGCACTCGCTGTGGTTATTTGGAGTCCCAGAGCCTTTGAAAAAGCTTTGTAACCCTTCCTAGACTGATGTATATTAATCACCTTTTTCCTCATCATTTCTGGAATTTCTTTAGACCTTGGCATAGTGTGCTACTGGGTGAGACCTTTTAGCCAACTTCATGCTGCTTAAAAAGTTCTATTTAGGTGTTGATTTGAGTAAACAGGGCTGGCATTAATCAGGTCTGGGTGTGTCTAGTCCAGCTGAACCCCTTTATGAAAGCAGTTTCAGAGATTTGGGGATTTAGTAACTAAGAGGGTAAAACATTTTTCACAAAGGCCTAGTTGGTATTGGATACATTTTTTGCTTCAATAAATACCATTATCATTTAAAATCTGTATTTTGTGTTTACTCAGATTGTATTTGAATTTTTGAAACAATTTAATATGAGATATCATACCCAAAAACAGAAGGAATCAGGATGGGGGCAAACACTTTTTCACAGCACTGTAAGACACAAGTCTCATAAACTAATTTTAAAATACTTTTAAGGTGTTTTTGGAGCTTAAAGTCCTCAGTACCCATTTACTTTCATTATACACCAATCAGCCACAACATTAAAACCACCTGCCTAATATTGTGTATATCCCCCTTGTGCTGCCAAAACAGCGCCAACGCGCATCTCAGAAATTACATTCTGAGATGCTATTCTTCTCACCACATTTGTATAGATTGGTTATTTGAGTTACCGTAGACTTTGTCAGTTCGAACCAGTCTGGCCAGTCTGGTGCCAGATGGCTGGGTTGAGTATTTCTGTAACTGCTGATCTCCTGGGATTTTCACACACAACAGTCTCTAGAGTTTACTCAGAATGGTGCCAAAAATAAAAAAAACATCCAGTGAGCAGCAGTTCTGTGGACGGAAATGCTTTGTTGATGAGAGAGGTCAACAGAGAATGGCCAGACTCTGTACAATTGTGGTGAGAAGAATTTAATCTCAGAATGCTATCCTGAGATGTGGGTTGGCACTGTTGGACCTACACAATATTAGGCAGGTGGTTTTAATGTCAGTGGCTGATCAGTGTATGGACAAGAGCATCTAGGCTCTTCAAAAATTTAAAGTCATACCGGTTGGAATATCATGAGATTAAGTAAATAACAGCAGAATTATAATTTTTGGGTGAACTAATCTTTTAAAGCAGTGGTTCCCAAACTTTTTACAGTGGCATATGGGCTGATGAAAAAAGATAATTCTGTGACGCACAACGCATGAGTAAAGGCATTTTTGTAACCGCAAAAGATAGGGATATTTTGCATATTTATTTGACCTTTATGTCACAACCATTTTGGTGTTTCTACACTAGGGGGCACACAATATTTTTTTGCCAGTGATAAATGCATGAACTGGGTTTGAATGTTATTTTAGATTGTGATGAATTTGAAAGAACGGTAAATCTCAGAATCGTATTTACTTACCCCCATTGTCACCTCACGTACCCCAGTTTGGGAAACACTGCTTTAAAGGAACAAATTATCCGTTATGTATCTGCTCCGTGTCTGTAAACCATCTTGCAAAGCTCTGTGAACCATCTGGAAAATGTCTGTAAAACATTAGGAGAATGTGTATGAAACACCAGGGTAATGTTTGCCTTGTATGTGTCTTACATTCCTCTACCCCCACTCTCTTCCTCAATGCTCAGATGGACTGTAACTTTTCAGAGGTTTAATACTGATCTTTGATAATATTATTTCCTCCTCCCCTCTCTTTCTTTCTCTCTCTCCCCTATCTCTCCAATCCACAGCCTCACTAACATGTTGCATTAATGTGTCCAGTACTGAAATTGCGTGGGCTGTGTTTTGAAAACAAATGCAGCAGTGTATGTGTAAAGACATTCCTGAAATTCCTGAAAAGTGCATATATGTTTGTATATGACTACATTGTACTTATTTACAATGTGTAAATTTATAACATTTATAAAGGTTTGCAAAACCATTTGAACAACATGGCAAATATCTCATGCCAATGCAGGACTGAATGTATTGTGTGTTAACGTAGCTGGTCTAAATGAAGGAGGTTTTATTATCTTATCGGTCTTGTCCAGATCGAGGGGCTGAAATCATGGTGTGTGTACAATCACTGTAAGCTAACGCTGAGAGTCATGTTAATGCAAAGTGTGTGTGTGGCTTTGTGGCATAGTGTGTCTTACACTGTCTTCTGTCATATAGGCTTATTAAAGGTGTACCTTTTTACCTCCTAACTCTCTCTCTCTCTCTCTCTCTCTCTCTCTCTCTCTCGCTCTCTGTCTCTCCCTCCTACCTATCGCTCTTGCACTTTTTGCTTTGTTTCACACTTTGTTTTGTTTTGATCGTTAGGTTGTTAGCTTGTTTTAATTTAAAAAATCTGAATAATTGAATATGATAATTTTTTTTGTTCTGATTTTGTGTGTGTGTGTGTGTGTTGCACTCAATCTAATAAGATGAACGTCCACTAACTGTGATTGCTCCCTTAGTACACCTCTAAACAGAAAATAAAGTTTGGGATATCCTGTTTAGAGCCAAAAGGCTGTGGTGTGTCCCTTTTTTATTACATTTCTCAAGCACACACATTCACCTTGCTGATAACCAGTATAACATCGGTGTCACCAGTAAGATTATACAGAACCACTGAAGTTATACAGTGTACATCACACAGAGACCACATGAAATGAAAGTTAGTTTTGTGGCTTTTTATTCATGTCTGTTAGCTTTGATGTTGTATAGTGTTGGGTAGATTACTTCTGAAATGTATTCTAGTACTGATTCACAATGAAAACAAATCAAAATCGTGATAATTTACATTACACTTCTTTGAAATGTATTGATTATTATTATTATTATTGATTATTATAAATATTAAGTGTATAATGTGCCAATTAACACTCTGAATTAACATTAAAGGAATATTCCATGTTCAATACAAGTTAAGTTCAGTCAACAGCATTTGTGGCATAATGTTGATTACCACAAAAATGTATTTCAACTCGTCCCTTCTTTTCTTTTAAATAACCAAAAATCAAGTACAATAAGGCACTTACAATGGAAGTGCATTGGGCCAATATTTGGAGAGTTTAAAGGCAGTCATTTAGAATATAGTTTTATAAAAAGCAATTACACTTATTCCTCTGTTAAAATTCTGTATTATCTGAGCTGTAAAGTTGTTTAAATCATACATTTTTTGGTTGTTTTAGGGTTTACGCTGTTACGTTGTTATGGCAACAAAGTTTCAAAGTCGGATGTATTTTATCGCACTAAAATCATGTTAACACACATATTGCGGATTGGCCCCATTCACTTCCATTGTAAGTGCACTGTAATACTAATGATGTTATTAATATTATTTGATAAAGTTCTCATAATGTTAGAAGAAAACATTCTTAGTGCAGCATTGTTTGTATGCTCTTTAAAGTAGATACTTCTTAAACACTAGTTATTGTCGTTGGCTGCAACTAGTAATATAATCAATATGTAATCATTTATTCATAAAAAGTAACTGTAATCTCATTATGTACATTTTAAAATTAAATTTAATTACAAGTACTCAGTTTTTGTTATGTGGTTAGTAATGAGCTTACTCCCCAACACTGTCTGATGTTGATATACACATTTAAAATGTTAAAAAATTATATTTCTTCCAGGAAAACGGGCCAAAAATACTGATGACTCATGTTGCACTGTTGCGTTTTAGTCCAATCAAATGCTCTCTAGAATGAGAATGTCCCTCCCCAGCAACTGTCCAGTGAGTAGCAGATTATGGCTTTGATGTAACTAAAGCCTATTGGTTATTTGTTTTTTAACAAATAGTGCAATATTTCCCACCCAAATTTCAGCTAAGGACAGAAAACCATAGCATGGGGTGCTGCATGGGGGTATTAATATAAAGACAAGTAGTAGCCTAATATAAAGCACTAACCACTATAAAAAAAAAATGTCAGTAAAATATACAAACTTTAACCACTTATTTATACATTTCAATGTATAAACATTTATTAAAACATTTCTATGAACATATTTAGATTTATGATCATAAAATATATAACATATAAAAACAATCCTTGTTAAAACAGAGTTTCTGAAAAAATAGCATAAAAAGAGTATATTAAATTATTAGATAGCATTATTATGCTATTATCTTTTAGAAATGATGTTGTTGTTCATCATTTTAGGGACTGTTATTAATTGTTTGTGATCGAGACACAAAGATCATGCAGTGGGGAAATCCCCAACACTATGCCTGGATTATTTTAATACATTCTTTCCTGTCTTCCTTTTGCAAACATTATTATTGCACTGTTAATGCCTTTCAGTATAATTTTTTCTTCTCACATTTTTGTAGAGTAAGTTTCAATCAAAATAATTTCATTACTGGTATAATCTTAATTTTCTTGTCGTCTTCATTATGGTTGAAATACAAATACCCCTAAACATTTTCGTCATTACTTTCATTAACAAGAGCAACACAGAATATGATGGTTTCTAAATAATAAATGAACTGTCAATCATTTTTAATGCATACACCGTTTTGACAGCACTTGGGTGGGCTTGAATGCCCACAGGGGGTGCTGCAGCTCCCACAGCACCCCTACTTCACGTGGCTATGCAGAAAACATTTTTCAAACTATTTTACTGGGTCTTTTCATTGTGTTTCTGTAGCTGATGTAAGTGATTTTAGCCATTCTAGAATTTCCCCAAGCTGAGCCATTGGATTAGCCCCTCCCCCTTTTTCCAAAACTCCACACTCCAAAGATACAAAATGAGCTTTTGAGACCAACACAAACAGAATTGGCTGTAAAAAAAAAAAAAAAAACAGCAGCAAAATAGCACCTTCAATTGACAACTGTTATGAGCAACAAGGCATAAAAATAGCATTAAGCCTCAATAATTCACTGCAACTACAATACCCTGAGAACTTGCAAAATGATTGACAGGCAGAAAGCATCATTTTCTTTGGCTCGCAGATACATTTTTGTTTGCTGTTTACAGAATCTAGAGCTGTCACAGAGACTGGTGAGATATCTCAGGACACGTATTTCATTAATATCTTTCTAGGAGTCGGAACATTTTTCAAAAAGTCACAGATTTGATTACCAGGGAAAATGTCATTTATTCATTCTGGACACACAGTGTGTTTGTGTGTACTGAAGAGTACATGACTCTTAAAAATAATGTAGAGATTTCACAACATTAAAAATACATTAAAAATTGCTCTCTCCTTTTTAGTCCGTTGTTCTTTCAGTTCTGAGAGAGTCATTATAGAAAACCACGGGCCAGTCCATGAATTTAATCATTGGCTTTGACTGTAGGCTTGTGAAAGAAAAAAGAAAAAAAACACTAATAATACTGTCTGTGATTCAGTGTCCATTTTTTACTTCAGGTAATGAATTTTAGTGAGACTGAAGCTGAACTTGGACTCACCTTGTCCATGAAAAACCGCATTCAAAGCCAGATGGGATTCAAAGGTCTCTCACTTTATCTGATTTCTCCCATCCCACTGATTACAGAAACATTACATTGAACAAAACATCAAATCACAGAGAAGCCACCAAGGTCTTTCTGACCAACTGCAATTGTAAGTAGGCACAGACTTTCTGTTTTCACATTCAGTAATGGAAAATGAGACCAATAACTCAGATATTGTACTGAATAGGTACCAGGGTTTGGAGGGTTACTTTTGAATACATGTTGTAAAATGTAATTTGTAACGTATTCTGTTAGATTACTCAAGGTCAGTAACGAATTCAAAATACTTTGGATTACTTTTTCAGCATTGGTAGATTTTTTCACTTGTTTTGACTATAAAAACTAAACATACACATGCTAAAAATACATTCTCTGAAAAACCTAAATATCTTATGCAGTGTTGTTTCTAAAAAAATGATAAATCTAACGTCTAGGTTACGTATGTAACCTCCGTTCCCCGATGGAGGGAACGAGACGTTGTGTCAGAGAAGCGACACTAGGGGTCTCTCTTGAGCGCCGATATTCACCTCTGAACTATGAAAAAAAGGCCAATGAGAGTTGGCACCCAGTATTTGCATGTCCCGCCCCCGGACATACGGGTATTTAAGTGGCGCAAATACGGGAGTTCATTCAGGATTTTTCTGAGGAGCCGGAAATGGTCCGGCCACAACAGTGGCTCGGCTCAGCGACGTGGCAGGGGAGACACAACGCCTCGCTTCCTCCATCGGGGAACGGAGGTTACATACGTAACCTAGACGTTCCCCATCTGTCGCTCTCTCCACGTTGTGTCAGAGAAGCGACACTAGGGGTCCACTTATAAAAGTGCCATGCGTTGAGCCGTGTACGTGAACTGCTGATACAGGAGCGAGCAGGTATTCTTACGTGCAGGACGACCAACTGTATCAGGCTGCACGTACCCTTCCCCAATGCCCCATTTAAGCCATCAGGATTCCTTATCGTTAGGGGGGAACAAGGTGCTGGCCGCCAACCTGGGAACGGGCCAAGCCTGGCCGGGCCTCTTTTCTCTCTATGTTTCTCGCATAGAGCAACTAAGGCCGGGGCCCTTACACGCATTGAGGGAAGGGGGTCTTAGCCCTTATTCAGGGCGGAGAATACCCTACGGAGGCCATGCCTACCCGAGAGGGGAGGCAAGTTTAAGTGGCAAAACCATCAGAGGCCTGACTTAGGGCCTATGTGGAAAAGTTGGTGTGGTGGTGGATCCAGCCTCATAGAGGGGGGAACATACAGCACGGCAACCGAGGCAGCCGTGACTGCCTAAGGGAAACACGGGAGTCCACTCACCAGAGGGGACAGAACCGTGGTGTTACACACAGGGGGAGTCCGAAGGAGGCCTTACCTGTGGAGCACCTATACCAGTACAGGGTAGCTTGCGGTACCCGCAGTGGCTTGGGTCGGCGAGTTCCTCCGCTGAACTGTGACCCACGAGGGCTAGGGAGGAATCAACCAGTGTCCCAAACCTGAGATCTCCTGGGAATGAAGGCACACTGTTTCCCTGGTTAGGGGAAGGGCTCTAGGTGCAAGCGATTCACCCGGTCAGATCGTGGGCGTGCAACCGAAGTTCTCACGGGCTCGGTACCTGAGAAAACACGGACGATACTGACTCAACTCGGAGATTGTAGAATCTCGCAAAAAGTGTTAGGTGTTGCCCAGCCTGCTGCTCTACAAATGTCTGCTAGGGCAGTGCCCCTAGCCAGTGCCCATGAGGACGCAACACTCCTGGTGGAGTGAGCTCGGACCCGCAAGGGGGGGGCACGGCCTGGGTGTGATAAGCCAGGGAAATGGCGTCGACAACCCAGTGGGCGAGTCTCTGCTTGGAGACAGCATTCCCTTTCTGCTGTCCCCCAAAGCAGACGAAGAGCTTCTCAGAGCCTCTGGTGCTCTGTGTGCGGTCCAGATGAATACGTAAAGCACGTACTTGACACAGCAGTGAAAGGGCTGGGTCTGCCTCCTCCCGGGGCAGCACTTGCAGGTTCACCACCTGATCCCTGAAGGGTGTGGTAGGAACCTTGGGCACATAGCCCGGTCGCGGGCTTAGGATCACGAAAGTGTCTGCTGGACCGAAATTCAGGCAAGCATCGCTAACAGAGAACGCATGCAGGTCCCCGACCCTCTTGATGGAAGCGAGCGCGATCAGCAGGGCGGTCTTGAGAGAGAGGGCCCTGAGTCCAACTGAGTCAAGCGGCTCGGAGGGGGGTCTCTGGAGTCCCGTAAGGACAACCGAGAGATCCCAGGAGGGGAACAGGTTAGGCCGGGAGGGAGTTATCCTCCGGGCACCTTTTAGGAACCTGATGATTAAGTCGTGCTTACCAAGAGACTTGCCGTCTACCGTGTCGTGGTGGGCGCGATAAGCGCAACATACACCTTGAGGGTGGAGGGGACAGCCTCCTCTCCAGCCTCTCCTGAAGAAACACGAGCACTGACATAACTGTGCACTTCTGCGGGTCTTCGGCTCGGAAGAACACCAGTCCATGAACAGACGCCACTTTAGAGTGTAAAGATGCCTGGTAGAGGGGCTCTGGCTTGATTGATTGTATCTATGATGGTCGATGGTAGGCCGGCTAGATCTTCCGCGATCCCGGCCCAAGGGCCAGACGTGGAGGTTCCAGAGGTCTGGGTGCGGGTGCCAAAGCGTGCCTCGCCCCTGAGAAAGAAGGTCCTTCCTCAGGGGAATTCGCCAGGGAGGGGCTGTCGTGAGGAGCGTGAGGTCCGAAAACCAAGTCCGGGTGGGCCAGTAAGGGGCTACCAGAATGACTTGCTCCTCGTCCTCCCTGACCTTGCATAGCACCTGTGCAAGAAGGCTCACTGGGGGAAATGCGTACTTGCGCAGCCCCGCAGGCCAGCTGTGTGCCAACGCGTCTGCCCCGAGGGGAGACTCTGTCCGGGCATACCAGAGCGGGCAGTGGGAGGTTTCTTGGGAGGCAAACAGGTCTACCTGAGCCTTGCCGAACCGGTCCCAAATCAGCTGGACCGACTGGAGGTGGAGCCTCCACTCTCCGCCAGGCAAGCTTTGTCTTGACAGCGCGTCCGCTATCACATTGAGGTTGCCGGGGATGTGAGTGGTGCGCAGTGACTTGAGTCGCTGCTGACTCCAAAGGAGGAGACAATGGGCGAGCTGTGACATGTGGAGGGAGCGTACTCCGCCTTGGCGGTTTATGTAGGCTACGACCGTGGTGCTGTCTGTCCTGACTAGGACGTGTTTGTTCCGAATTAACGGGAGAAACTTCTGCAGGGCCAGAAAAACAGCCAGCAGCTCTAGGCAGTTGATGTGCCAGCGCAGCGGGCCTCGGTTCCACCGGCCTGCGGCTGCGCGCCCATTGCACACGGCGCCCCAACTCAATTTGAAGGCGTTGGTTGTGACCAGAACACGTCGGGACCTGCTGCAAGGGTACTCCTGCCCTTAGAAAGTGGGACCACGGCGCCTGGCTTGAAGGAAGCGAGGCATTTCAGCACTGACTGAGAACGCTCGTTGGAGAGACGTGCTGTCATTGAGACTGAGTCTAACTCCAGACTGAGAAAAGAGATGCTCTGGACCGGGGAGAGCTTGCTCTTTTCCCAGTTGACCTGAAGCCCCAAACGGCTGAGGTGGCTGAGCACCTGGTCTCTGTGTGCGCATAGTAACTCTCAGGAGTGGGCCAGTATGAGCCAGTCGTCGAGGTAATTGAGTATGCGTATGCCGGCTTCTCGGAGCGGGGCAAGAGCTGCCTCTGCGACTTTCGTGAAGACGCGAGGGGACAGAGACAGGCTGAAGGGGAGGACTTTGTACTGATATGCCAGGCCGTCGAACGCGAACCGTAGGAAGGGTCGATGTCGAGGGCGAATTGAGACGTGGAAGTACGCGTCCTTCAGGTCTACCGCTGCGAACCAATCTAGATGCCGGACGCCAGATAGAATTTGTTTCTGGGTGAGCATTTTGAACGGGAGTTTGGACAAGGTCCAATTGAAAACTCGCAGGTCCAAGATCGGTCGTAAGCCGCCACCTTTCTTGGGTACAACGAAGTAAGGGCTGTAGAAACCCTTCTTTGTTTCGGTTGGAGGGACAGGCTCTATCGCGTCCTTTAAAAGAAGGGAGGTGATTTCTTCGCGCAGGGAATGGGCATGTTGGCTGTGTACTGCGGAAAAATGTACGCCCACGAAGGGGGGACGGAGACCTGGCAAACTGAATTGCGTAACCGAGTCGAATGGTCCGGTGCAGGCAGCGTGACGGGTTGGGCAGTGAAAGGCATGCCTCTAAACTCCGTGCTAGGGGCACCAAGAGGACGAGTTTTTTGGACATACCCAGCGGGGCTTCGCAGCGGTGCGGAACAGGTAACGCGGCGTCGGGAGGCAACGTGGCATCCCGAGGCTCTGGTGCTGAGAATAAACTCAAAGCACTTACCTTGCTCCGCGCATCCGGCAGGGGGCGGGTTCGTGACTGAGGAGGAGGTCTGATGCTGGCGTCCTCTGGACTCGTCTGAACCGGCCGGCCGGGGAACAGTCGTGGGGCTGAAGGCGGGGACACCGCGTCCATGGAGCCGGGACTGTTGAGGCCTGAAAGCAGAGTGCCGTGAGAACGGCATTTGCGGGCCAGGTGACCCCAGAGACAACAAAGAAATAGCTCTATAGGGTGTAAAGAATTTAACAAAAAATTCTCCTCCCGGCCCTCCACCAGGGAACGGAGTGGTCTTACCAGCTCCGGAGCTAACGTCTCGGTCTCTGGGTCTGCCATCTCAGGAGCGCCTGGAAGCCTTCTGGGTCCTCAAGGGGGTCCGTGAGACGAGCTGGGCCCACTCACTTGTTAGTTGAGGCGGAGCACCACTTTCTTTCTTTCTTGAAAGCCACAGGAGGACGCCCTTAGGGAGCAGACAGGGCATGGCCCCTGGCGGCAGGTTTGCAGCAGGGAAGGATGCTTTTTTTTTGCTTGAAAATAGCCTTCGTCTGTTTCTTCACCACTGAGGACTGCTGGGTGAAGTCGTCAACTGGTGTCGCCGAATGGACGGAGCTGGGAGACAGGGGCATTTGAGAAAGCGTGCTTTGTCTTCCTCCCATACTGCCTGTCCATCGTTGCGTTTCTGGACCACGGAGTGGCCATCGCCTGTTTGAGTGCAGTTCCTGCAGCACGTCAAGAACAGGACCACCCAAGTGCAGATTTTGAAGTGCCCTGGCCCGGTGGACTTGCAGGAGGGGGCCATGGCATGCAGGGGGGAGCGGTCTGGGACCGCTCTACCACCGAGGGTAGCGAGAGCGGAGGAGCGAGGAAGCTGGGCTTGCTCAGCTCGTCATGCACGTCCGGGAAGGAATCCGGGGGGGGGGGCGCGGCTGTGAGCGGCGCACATGCCCGTGGAACCAATTAAGCCCGGGGAAGCATAGCGGACCTTCTTGCATCAGGCTCAGACTGGGCGGATACCCGAAGGTGGCAGCCCAGGCGAGTTATCCGCATCCGACGCCGCTGTTACGCTCTCTGATGCAGCGGTGATGTCATCATCCAATGCCGGGGAGCTCGAGGGACCGGACGGTAGGCTGTTAAGCGGACCGCACTAATCCCGAGCTCGGGGGAAGCAGGCAAGCGTGCCGGGGAGGTGGGAGGTTTTCGAGGGGATTTACCCGGCGAAAGCGTCCTGTTATTCTCCCCAGATCGTTCTCCATCACCTGCGGCGCCTGCCTCAATCCCGTAGGAAGGAGGCGAGGCGCGGTGGCGGCTGAAATGGCTCTCTCTCACTACAAGAGAAAGCAGAGATTGCAACGCTGCCGTGGTTATGTTCTCACACTAAAAACATAACCCATTGGAGAGAATGCTCATCCCGAGCTCGGACGGAAACAAGCAAGCGTGCCGGGGAGGCGGGGGGTTTCGAGGGGGTTCACCCGGCGAAACGGAGCCCGTCACTTTCCCCAGATCGTTTTCATCGCCCGCGGCGCCTGCCTCAATCCCGTAGGAAGGAGGCGAGGCGTGGGGGGGCGGCTGAAGAGGCTTTTTCTCACTACAAGAAAAAGCCTACGACCGCAATGCTGTCATGGCTATGTTCTCGTACTGAAAACATAGACCATTCATAAAAACGCTGCCTGTGTGTGATCGCAACCCAGGAATGCAAGGCAGTTTTTATGGCCGTCAGAGGTGGGGAGAATCAACGCATCCAGAAACTACACAGAGGCGGAAAATCGTCTTTAAAAAGACGCGTCCTGAGAAGGACGTTCAACGCCGCTGTGTTTTGCTCTTTTAGAGCGAAATTCACTCTTTTAGAATAACTCTTTCGAGTTGTCTGCGCTGTCGAGCGCCAGGGCAAGAATGCACAGCCGTGCACGAATGAGAAAGCCGCTGTTATGCGCCGTCAGATCCAACAGCATGCAGAGCGTCAGAGGATTAAACAGGAACTTGGTGTGTAACTAGCAGCAGCCTGCATGCATGACCATCGGCTCCAAAGAAATTTTCTGAATGAACTCCCGTATTTGCGCAGCTTAAATACCCGTATGTCCGGGGGCGGGACATGCAAATACTGGGTGCCAACTCTCATTGGCCTTTTTTCATAGTTCAGAGGTGAATATCGGCGCTCAAGAGAGACCCCTAGTGTCGCTTCTCTGACACAATGTAAAGAGAGCGACAGAAGGGGAACTGATGTTGTTTTAAGGATTTTTACAGGAAAACAATTCAAAAATTGTTTTTTAGTTTTTCCACTCAACAACATCAAAATAATATCTATTTCCTCCTTGATCATTGTTGTTCATACACTCAGCACCACATGTTTCTACCCTAATGACTCATTAATGTCTCTTCAGCTGTCACAGAAACATAAATAGACGAGCGTAATTCATTTTTTAAATGTTCAAAATAAATAAATGATTATTTTATAAATGTGTAACCCAAGAAATGTACATAAGATAATTACAGTCAGTAACTGTAATCTGATTACACTCTTTTAAAATGTATGCATTACACTACTATTTTTTTTTTATTATTATTTAAATGTAATTTGAATACAATAAGTAATTACTCTGTAATTAGATTGCACCCAATACTGTTCAGGTCTGATTCTACTATGTCTTCGCTTGCAGATTCTTAAATGATTAATTCACCCAAAATGTTAATTGCTATATTCTTTTCATAATTAAATCTATATTCACTCACTGAGCACTTTAATAGGAACACCTGTACACCTATTATTCATGCGATTATCTAATCAGCCAATCATGTGGCAGCAGTGTAATGCATAAAATCACGCACATACTGGTCAAGAGCTTCAGTTAATCTTCGCATCAAATATCAGAATGTGCAAAAACAAAATGTGTTCTCAGTGATTTCGGCCGTGGTATGATTGTTGGTGCCAGAATGGTACCAAAAACAAAACAACATCCAGTGAACGGCAGTTCTGTGGACAGAAATGCCTTGTTGATGAGAGAGGTCAACAGAGAATGGCCAGACTGGTTCGAACTGACAGAAAAGCAACAGTCACTCAGATAACCACTCTGTACAATTGTAGTGCGCAGAATAGCATCTCAGAATGCACAACACGTCAAACCTTGAGGGGGAGGGCTACAACAGCAGAAGACCACGTCAGGCACTTGATTAGGACCATAGTGTTCCTAATAAAGTACTAACTGAGTGTAATTGTATGATGCTTTTGCTTTCTTTTTGAAGCTTGAAATCTCTAGTCCCCATTTATTGCACTGACATGAGAAAGAGTGACCAGTACATTCTTTAAAATGAATCATTTTGTGTTCCACTGAAGAAAGAAAGCATTACAGGTTTGGAAAAACATATGGGTGAATAAATGTTGACAGAATTTTCATTTTTGTGTGAACTATCCTTTTAACAAAATATAGCTCAACTCAGTGCTGTAAATATTGAAAGCCTTAACAGTGCATTTGGCCTCATGTGAATACTGAGTAGTTGCTAAGGATGTGCACTGCATTCAGATCTGCTTTAGTTTGTGTGAAATGCACTACAGTGTAACGTATGTGACAGGAGGACGTGATTAAAGACTATATAATTCAAATAGATCCATCAATCACCTAACTCACACAGTCACATATAGCCTAATGTCATCTTGTTTCTGCACATATATGTGTGAGTGCATTTGGGTAGTTGATACTTAAGGACTCTTAACTGATCACAAGTTGATGTGACAAATTAATTTTTTAAAAATACAAATATTTGATGTAGTCACTCAATAAAAAATAAGGTCTAAGGTCAAGCCGCATGCATCATAATTAGAAAGGTACAGGTGAAATTCTGTCTACTATAGTTTTAGGAGTGTAGCATGTCAAACTGCAAGTTTGTCAACTTACCAAAATTATTTTATGTCAGCCCATGTGTGCAAAACAGCCTTTAGCGAAAGTCATTTTGGAAACGCAATGTTTGATGTTTAGTTGAATGTTCCATGAGATATAAAATGCAGATTGAATATTCATAAAGAAATAGACTCCCTAAATGCTTTTCATTATAGTTAATTATCGACTGAATGCACTGATGACAGAATCAGACATAATCAGCATCCAGCATCAATTTATTACATTCTCCATCTCTCTCTCTCTCTCTCTCTCTCTCTCTCTCTCTCGTTTATTATCTGGTTTCTGTAAAGATGTTTTCCACTATATAGTTTGGTATTTGAATTAATCAGCAGAGATGTTGTTCAGTAATAACAGCCATCATTCAGTTCTGCGTAACTGCTTGAATGTGCGCATTTCTAAACAAATATCATTCAGATGGGACCATCCTAGAAAGCATAAAGAGTTTTAAATGTCATCTAAATGCCAGCCAGTGGTCTCTGAGCACTTTAGTGAGTGTTTGAATGCACCATACAATGTTAGAGGGCTTGTCGTAGTGACTTGTGTTCAACTCAGTAAATGTTTGCAGCAAATATTAATCATAGTCATACAGAACACTTCACTCATCCTAAATAGCCTAAAACAGCAGTAATGTTGCTGTGTGTTATGCAGTGTTGTTGTGTTCTTAAGCATTTTTTGCGTTCAAGGTTAAGAGAGGATGAGTGTTCATTGAGTGTTTTAAGAGTTATTAAACAAGCTTGTCCTCTTTCTGGCAATTATACAGCGTGTTATTGAGACACTTTTATGTAGGCTATGGAGGGACCTCAAAGGGATTTTTAATTGGAAATGGAAGTAATAGTAACAATGTGTCCTTATCCACTTATGCTAATAACAGCAAATTTTTATGGGGATGTCTCAGCTCTGAGCCTCTGTCTTAAACTGCTTGAAAATGCAACAATTTCGTACTCTTACTCTCAACACCCCCATTTCTAATTTTCTTTTTCATGTTTGTAAATGTCTAAACAGCCAATAATCCTGCCTAAATCACATGAGAAAAACTGATACTCTTATAAAAGTGGTTTAAATACATAAATGGCACTGCCAAATCTACTCTGAGTGTCTTTTGTTATTTACCAAAGCTAATTTAAAACTGGATACGGAATTCAATTCATGTAAATTATAAGTTGCATTGATGTCAGCTCCTCTCCTACCTGCTGCATATTCAACAGAGAGGAAGAAACGGAGTCGCCCATAGGCTACCGACAGCAAAGAAACTTATTCTATAGGCTAGATTATGCCTATGTCTATTTTTACAGGCTGTATGCAGTATGTGCAAAGCCAAAGCACAATGAAATAAGGCAACTTGTGATTTCGGGGGTTTACATAGGCTATTGTCCAGTTTCATATTTGTCAGTCAACTTTTCAAAATTCATTCGGGGCTACACTCAAAACATTCGGGGCTGAAGCCCCGGCAAAATCGGCTGCCGCCGCCTCTGGCGAGAACCACTAATCGTGACCAAGAGGAGGAAATCCCATGTGACTCTACCCTCCCTAGCAAACAGGCCAATTTGGTTGCTTAGGAGACTTGGCTGGAGTCACTCAGCACACCCTGGATTCGAACTTGTGACTCCAGGTGTGGTAGTCAAAGAATAAAATTATTAAGAAAACAGAAATGAATAGGACATGATTGGAGATCTGTTCATTTTTCATCAGTAATTAGCCCTGCAGATGAAGTGCTAAATTTCATTACCACATGATTAACACTAGCCCCTTGCTTTTCATTTAAGATCCCCCTCTTCTCGAACCCTCTGTTGTTTAACGGACCATATCAGGAATGAAAACAGGACAGTGCAAGGCTGTATATCAAGCCAAGACCTGCCATTTTAAACAATGGACCATTTAGTACAAAGCGAGCAGCTAATTATTCTGGTTGCTGCTTTCCAAGAAGTGTATTAATGATCTCTTTCTACATGGATACATCTAATACTTCATCCCAATGAAGTGAAGCCAACATTAACATTTACAAGGAATGAGGGAGGAAAGAGATGGAATATCCAAACTATGTCACAAAAAGAACTCAGTGAGAATCACAGACGTTAGTGCTGAGATCATCTCTGTTTCTCTCGCTTTATCCCTTGGCAAATAAGCAGCAATAAGAATTAGAAGGCAGAGGGAGAGTTTTCTATACTGGTCAGAAGCCTGGACCAGTAAAATGTTATTGGTTTCCTTGGAGATGCTGATATTACAGTCCAATTCTGTCACTTATAACCCTGCCATGTCATCTATAAATATAACACTGTTGAGCACTGTCCCTACATATAGAAACACTGTTCTGCTTTGTCATTATTCTACATATAAAACACTATTCACTATTCGCTGTCCTTTTCTGAATAAAAAATCCTTCAGCCATTCGGCATAACACAGCAGCCTGTTTCAGCATATCACAGCCCAATCGGCCCAGTTTCGCGGCCGGCCCACCAGGAAAAGTTACGGTTCGCCCTATGGCCAGTCTGCCCCTTAGTGTTCAAACCAATCACCCTAACCTCATTTATAAACCACCCATGTTTAATTAGGTTTTGGTTAAAAAGTCAGTCTGATGGATTTATCTAGCCTAATCAAACTTAATTCTCCTCTAGGTGCACTGGTTAAAATGTTATTCGTAAAGATAATACCCTAATCAAACCAGAGCTCTAAAAAATAAATCCCTCTGTGTCTCTGAGTAGAAAAGCTTATGTGGAGAATTTGTATTTTTTTATTGAAATGTTTTTCAGACAGTGTGCTTATAGTGACCCTTAGTGGTGACATTCTGAAACGCACATACTAAAATACCCTACCCACTAGATTACACATACTCATCATTATGTTGAGTCATCATTATGTTGGGTTATTACAGGGACTATTTAGCTCTGAGAGGGAGCACTTGTTTTCAAAATAATGGCAGAAAGTAGAATGCCCAATATGGAGGATGTAGAAAAAGTTCCGCCTTACAGGTAAAAGAGCCAAACAACTTTTTGATACACCTGTCAATCAACTTAAGAACATGCATGTGCATTAGTCAGACCAGCTTGAAATTTTTGTTTTTAGGGTGATCTGAGAAAAGAAGCACAATTATTCATCGTTGTCAGATTTTTCTACTATTGGGGGTCCCCAAATATTTTTATTTTAGTAAAGATAAAAATGGCAAATACTATTTTATTTATACAGTTAGGATACGGTAAATTTGGTGAATTATTTACAGTAATCAGAGTGAAAATTGCTGCTTGCGAATGCAGAAAATTATTGGGGCGCACGGCGCGAGTTACAATTGATCTAACACCCAAAGTTATGAACTTATTATTGCGGCCTATCATCAGAATTAAAACTCCCTAAAGTATATTTCCTCATATACCAAATACTTTTAAAAGAGGCGCATTAAAAGTGCCTTTTTTGACTCTCACGTGCAGCACTGTCCTCTCCCTCCCTCTCTTTCAAGTGTACGCAGAGGCCGAGATATACCACGTGAAGAGTTTATTGCTTGTTTTTTATGTGTCAGAATTGCAGGCAGTGTTTTGAATAATGACAGATTAATCTCGCGCTCACGGAAGATTCTGATAAAAATAGCGAGTCAAATTAAAATGTGCGAATCCATAAAATGTGCGATAACAGTAAACAGCATGTCAGCGTCCTCGTCTAACTCAACGAGATAGCCTAAGCTAAATCTAAATATATATATATATATATATATATATATATATATATGTATATATATATGTGGATGCATGTATATGTCTATCTTAGCTTAGACTATCTGGGCGAATAGGCGTAGGACTACCTGGACAGGTCGCCAGGCCATCGCAGATATATATATATATATATATATATATATATATATATATATATATATATATATATATATATATATATATATATATATTAAACAAAGTATTACAAAAATTACAAATGAATGCCTCTTTGCACAACTGCTGGATGATCACGTGCACCAAATTTACAGTATTCTGTTTCTAACGCAGATGCGCTGGCTTTCGCGTGGACAAGTGCTTGTGGGTTTCATTTTCTTGGATCTTCAATAGTCATGAAAGTTCTATAACATCATAACCACGCACTTCAAGACTGTAAAAACGTATTAAAATGGCATAGCTTGTGGATGCTATACAGGTCCTTCTCAAACAATTAGCATATTGTGATAAAGTTCATTATTTTCCATAATGTAATGATAAAAATTTAACTTTCATATATTTTAGATTCATTGCACACCAACTGAAATATTACAGGTCTTTTATTGTTTTAATACTGATGATTTTGGCATACAGCTCATGAAAACCCAAAATTCCTATCTCAAAAAATTAGCATATCATGAAAAGGGTCTCTAAACGAGCTATTAACCTAATCATCTGAATCAACTAATTAACTCTAAACACCTGCAAAAGATTCCTGAGGCTTTTAAAAACTCCCAGCCTGTTTCATTACTCAAAACCGCAATCATGGGTAAGACTGCCGACCTGACTGCTGTCCAGAAGGCCATCACTGACACCCTCAAGCAAGAGGGTAAGACACAGAAAGAAATTTCTGAACAAATAGGCTGTTCCCAGAGTGCTGTATCAAGGCACCTCAGTGGGAAGTCTGTGGGAAGGAAAAAGTGTGGCAAAAACGCTGCACAACGAGAAGAGGTGACCGGACCCTGAGGTAGATTGTGGAGAAGGACCGATTCCAGACCTTGGGGACCTGCGGAAGCAGTGGACTGAGTCTGGAGTAGAAACATCCAGAGCCACTGTGCACAGGCACCAGAAACAGCGGCAGAAGCGCCTGACCTGGGCTACAGAGAAGCAGCACTGGACTGTTGCTCAGTGGTCCAAAGTACTTTTTTCGGATGAAAGCAAATTTTGCATGTTATTCGAAATCAAGGTGCCAGAGTCTGGAGGAAGACTGGGGAGAAGGAAATGCCAAAATGCCTGAAGTCCAGTGTCAAGTACCCACAGTCAGTGATGGTCTGGGGTGCCATGTCAGCTGCTGGTGTTGGTCCACTGTGTTTTATCAAGGGCAGGGTCAATGCAGCTAGCTATCAGGAGATTTTGGAGCACTTCATGCTTCCATCTGCTGAAAAGCTTTATGGAGATGAAGATTTCATTTTTCAGCACGACCTGGCACCTGCTCACAGTGCCAAAACCACTGGTAAATGGTTTACTGACCATGGTATTACTGTGCTCAATTGGCCTGCCAACTCTCCTGACCTGAACCCCATAGAGAATCTGTGGGATATTGTGAAGAGAAAGTTGAGAGACGCAAGACCCAACACTCTGGATGAGCTTAAGGCCGCTATCGAAGCATCCTGGGCCTCCATAACACCTCAGCAGTGCCACAGGCTGATTGCCTCCATGCCACGCTGCATTGAAGCAGTCATTTCTGCAAAAGGATTCCCGACCAAGTATTGAGTGCATAACTGAACATAATTATTTGAAGGTTGACTTTTTTTGTATTAAAAACACTTCTTTTATTGGTCGGATGAAATACGCTAATTTCATGAGCTGTATGCCAAAATCATCAGTATTAAAACAATAAAAGACCTGAAATATTTCAGTTGGTGTGCAATGAATCTAAAATATATGAAAGTTAAATTTTTATCATTACATTATGGAAAATAATGAACTTTATCACAATATGCTAATTTTTTGAGAAGGACCTGTATAACGAGACCATCAAGCATCTGCATGGCTCTGCGCCAATACCGGAAGAAATGTCAACCACTAGAAATGCATCAAGTATCATGTCTATTGCGGTTATGCAAAATCCGTGGCAATACACGTTCCCAAAAATCATTGTATTTTAATCATAATGTTGCATTTCTTACGGCCATCGATGATAGTGCTCTCTCGCACGCGCACATGAGCAAACACATAGAGCGCAATGAGAGAGAGTGTGCATCCGTGGTGGTGAAATACTGTATGTGTAGACTTATGGGGCTTCAAGGTAAAATGTTTGGGAACCACTGGTCTGGTGCATATTTTCATAGAAAACAATAAAAAATTAAATAAAAAAAGCATAGGCTACACAGATGCATAATTGCTTTGTGGTATTTTATGTCATATAAATTAAATTAACATAACTTATAACTTTCATGAATAACCCATTAAGCATTATAGCATTATACAACGCTTAATAGACAGTTTAAACTGAAAGGGGTTGGGACCACCCATAAGACTGGAATTTAATTTACACAGAACCAGATCACATCTAAACAGAACCAGATCACCATCAGAGCCATCATTGATAGGGGCTGAGGTGGGTAAGATTTGGCATATTTTAATTTTCTTCCCATATACAATAACCGTGAGAATAGGCTTTTGTCCCATTAGCCATGGATATGTTTGTGCTAAGTAGCATCAATCTTAAAACACTTTAAGAAGCGTCGACTTCTTGGACAATAGGTGTTGAGAGTGTCACAGACTTATGGGCTATATTAACCTCCAACTTAAACAAGCACATACAGTGATAACAGAGACAAATTGTACATTTCCAAACAAAAAATGGCCAACCAGTTCCATTAAAATGTTTACTCTGGATTCAGAATTATGTGAACAAATCACAGAAAAGTGTTTGTTCTTAAATTGTGGTTTTGCTTACAGAAAAATAAAACAAATACTATATTTTAAACTGTAAAGAGTGAAAGTGAGTTAATGTTCAATTAGAAAAGAACTCTATGTGTTCCACTCATTATCATTTACTATCATTCCAGGCGTTCTATAGCGCAGCATGCTCCCTAACCCTAGGGGGTGCCCGGACTCTGACGTGAGAACCGTTGCAACTGGAGCATTCAGTCTGATTTGTGAACTAGTTGGAGCGGTTCATTGCTTAGGAGAGTTAGGAAAAGCAGATATCACAGTTCTAGGATCACATTACCCCCAGTTATTGGCTAATTTTATTTGTGATTTGAGTGAAAGGGGTTTAAGTCATTTTAGAGTCTCTAGTGTTCATTCCACCAGGAAATTGCCGTGTTATGTACACCTAGCCACATAAAAATCATTTTACAAAAATGTAGTTATTGTAACATGATTCTTTGACCAGGTTGTGAATACCACTGTGGGAGAAATATGACAGTCATCAGAGACGGTAAAAAGGCGACTTAACAAAACAATCGAACATCTTAACTCACACAATCTTCTCTCTTGATTTCATTCTAGCTAGCAAAATGGTTACTTTTTAATTTTTAATACTTAAGTGCAATTTAATGGGAATACTTTTTTTACTTTCACTCAAGTATGTTTTTGGCTAGATACTTAGAGAATTTTAATTGAGTAAAAATGTCACTCGGTATCCATACTTTCACTTAATTATAATTTCTGATGACTTTTTACACCCCTGTTTTCATGTCAGCCAAAGTTCAGTTGAGATGTGCTAAAAGTGGGCTAAAAGTGTTCCGGTGGCGGATTTAAGCACTGTATACAACATGGGCAGCCGCCTGGGGGCAGCATTTTTTTTTTCTGCATAATAGAAACAAATGTTCTTCTATTTTAAAAGGCCTATAACATAAAAAAAAAATCAAGAGCTGCTACATGTAAAAGGACTATAGTAGCAAACAGATTAACCTGTTTTCAATTTTCTATCCCTTAAGATATTTGTGTCTCTATTAAATGTAGTAAAGGAACCACAGTTTAAAGCTAGGTCAGATCTTTTTTTCTTTCTTTTTTCTCCCCTTTTCGCCCCAATTTGGAATGCCCAATTCCCAATTTGCGCTAAGTCCTCGTGGTGGCATAGTGACTCTCATAGAGGACAAATCTCATATGCCTCCGCTTCTGAGACCGTCAATCCGCGCACCTTATCACATGGCTTGTTGAACGCATTATCGCAGAGATGTTGCACGTGTGGACACTTCATGCTATTCACCGCATTATCCATGCACAACTCACCACGCGCTCCACGGAGAGTGTAAATCACACATAATAGCGACCATGAGGCAGTTACCCCATGTGACTCTATCCTCCCTAGCAACCGGGCCAATTTGGTTGCTTAGGAGACCTGGCTGGAGTCACTCAGCATGCCCTGGATTTGAACCTGGAACTACCCAGGCCCCTTAAGCTAGGTTGGATTATTTAACATCTTTTGGAAGAAATTGTTCTTTTGATAGAAAATCACTCATAAAATCTGCATTTATGTATCATTTTTATTCTTGGTTATTACACATTACATTACACAATTAAGTTTAAACAAGATTGAACTTCATAATGACTTTCATCAATTTACATATAACATATACAGTATTCAGGGTTTTTCCTACATAGTGAATTACTAGGCGGCCGCCTCCATCAAATTTCGTGCCGCCTCCGGCTGCCTACAAAACTCTGATGGGTGTCTTCGTGGAAAACACTGACAAAAGATGCACTCGGTGGATTGTCATTTGTAACTACAAATCTCGGCAATAATAATCAAATAATTCGGTTGTTGAATAGTCACTTGATGTCATTTAACATAACTTGAGATCATATAAAACTATAATGATGACACACGAGATGAGAGTAGCACTGCAGCTCGAGCGTCTGATAGAAACACAGATCACAGCTAGGCGATATATCTTTATTTCATCCTTAATTAAAGTTCAAATAATACGGAAGCGTGACATGTAAATAAACACAAACTCCAAAACTGTCATTCTCTGTCATAGCTGCTTCAACCAGTTGCGGAAGTGACCCAATCTGAGCGGGAGTCGAGACAGGGAGAGATTTAAAGTTCCTCATGCTGATGTGCACTCTAAAACGGAGACACTCGTCTCTCACTCCCACTGTCTGCAGCTTGCAACGTCATCATCATGAGATCATCATGATAATATCAATCATATATATATATATATATATATATTGGTTTTGGATAGACAAGATTGACAAATGCTTACCAATAATACTCTTATGACTAAAATGTTTACAGTGTTCAGTGACTAAAATGTCAATGACTAAACGTTACTAAAATATGACTACAATGTCAACAGTTTTCATTGACTAAAACTACATTAAAAAGCCCAGACTTTGTCCACTAAAACTTGACCAAAAAAAAATAGGATGAGGTTGACTAAATATGATAAAAAAAAATAAAAGGACATTTGACACAGGTTTAAGACTAAAACTAAATTAAAAATCATCTGATAAAATTAACACTAGTATTCCGTTGCCAGGTCATTATTAGTGTATTTACGCAGAGCCAACATTTAGCCTACATGTTTTTTACGTCACTTTTTTGATCAGTATGGTACCACCTCTGCCTCATTTTAAGCCAGGTAAAACCTGAGTATTTTAATGCATGTCAACCGGTTGCATTATAGCATTAAATATGTTTGTTGATAAATTAATGATAGTGAGAATTACTGTGGCTTGGAGGAGGGCGGGGCCGGGTCGGGTCGTGATGCTGCACACCCTGTATTCTTCTTGCTCATGTGCAGAGGTGAGAACATATTATTAATGACGTTCATTTTCCTTGCGTGGGTCAGATCCGCCCTCCTCTAGTTGTCTTTCCTCAAGTCACTGATGTGCATGTCAGTGTGGAAAGAAAACATTTATCCGAACTTGGCTGTCATTCTAAATTGGAGAAAATTGGATTTAGCTGTTTTGCAGGTGTCTGTGTTCACTTGGTCTGCCAGGGCATCAGTACGCAGAGAAGTGCACAGCTGAAGTAAAGGAGAGCCGCCGATTTCAGTCACATTTCCAACCATTGTGAATAGGACAGCATCGATATTCTCATATGTTCGGAACGATCTTTGTAACCATGACGAGTTTGAAGGCGTTTACCGATCCGTTTGGTAAGTAAATCTGTTGAACTTATGTTAATAAATTAAAATTCAATTTTGCTATCTTTTCCGGGGGAAATGTGCTGTATGTAGGCCTATACATAGTGTATGCATACCTAGGCACGAGCGTTACAATGATGGAAGTTTCTGTTTCTTTTGTTTCCGAAGTACAGAGTGTTCTGAAGTAGCCTATCATGTTTTCAGTTTTACTGAATGATGATGATAAAACGACCACAGATTAACATTATTTGGTCAAATTTAGATTTTAAAATGTGTTGTGTTGTTTTGTTTCGAAAGTAGACAAAGGAGCAACATGAAATGGTATCTAACTATTAATGCTCATATATAGGCTAACTTCAAATTACATGATAGCCTTGTTTAGCAAGTGCCATTTTTGAGATCCAGGTGGACTTTCACTTGCCATCAATTGTGTTTACAAACGCATGGATGCAGTTTTTCTTCCTTGTTCTTTAGTTGCATTAAATAAACTTGCTGTGTTTCTATATCAAAATACTTTTTGTGATTTCCTTCAAAGTATGTAGGCCTAGAGGTCACAGAGATTTTATTGCAGTGTTTTTCTTTTCTTTTTCTTCTTTTGCGAGTTACTTTTGTTAGTATATGGGTGGCCATGCAGGAGAATAACTTTACAGAGGGCTTTTGCCCTGCAGGATTATTATGATGTGGTTTACACTTTCTCTTCAAGTGCATCCTGAGCAAGCAGCTACATGTTCTCTGCATTCCCTTGCTGAGCTGAACCAGTCTTGAATGGATTCGGGCAGCACAGGTCTGGATTTGTCTACAGCACTGAATGGGACTGTGGCAGTGCAGCAGTACCAGTCCTATCCCATTTGGCACTCTAGGCAAGACCCTCCAGTAACCCCCCCTCTCCACTCAAATTATTAGAGAGTATGTATTACTTTTACACAAAAAAGAAAAACTAAAGTAAACTCAAACTAGCAAAACATTAATTATAACAATGTTGGGAAGATGCAAGTGTATATTTCAGTGCTTATTAAGTAGGCATCATAAATGGGTATCACTTTAATGTGAGGAATAACTTTAATGTAAAGTGCACGTAAACCAAGTCAAGTGGTCTAAGATGTAAAAAAGGCACAGTGCCCTAAAGGCACATTTATTTATTTTCATCATTAGTCTGGGCAAAACAGCACCAAATCATTCATTTCTTGTGATTTTAGGAGCATCACTATATATATAGTAGCCTATACAGTATATTGTGTAGCATTCATTTCACATTTTACAGCACAGGGCTCTAGAGTGCGACAAAATTTGTAAGGGTGCGACTAACTGTTTTCCTTGGTCGCACCGGTGCACCTAACGTCCTCGCACGCATCCGCTGCTTCTCGGCGAACTTTTTTTTTTTTTCCCCGCGAACTAAGCGTTTGTTCTCCTAGACAGAACTCACTCATGGTTGGATCATATTGTGGTCTAAACCAATCAGAGACAGAGATGGAGCGGGTCTTTGCCTCTGATTGGCTGTGGTCCAGATATTCATGTAGGCTCCGTGCTGTGTGATTGAAATTGCGACCGGAGCAAAAGAGAATCAGTTACGGCAATCAGCATCAGCAAAAAAAAACAAAAAAAAAAAAACGCAGAAGTCGAATAATGAAAAGAAAAATAGACCCATACAGAGATTTTTCTGTAAGAAAAGTAGGCCTGTTCCTCCCTACACTCTACCCGGTCAATGCTCCGACAACAGCCCAGAAACGGAGCTACTTCAGCCAGTCTCCCCAGTCCCTGGTAAGATGCCAAGTCCTGGTCCTTCGTCAGAGATTGCATCCGACTCAGAGACGGAGGTAGAGCCTAACGTTACCGGGCCCGAGATAGAGACTCAAAATAAAAAGGGAAAAACATATATATTTCGTAAAGACTGGTTAGACCAGTTTCCCTGGTTAAGGTTTAATAAGAAAGAGAACATAATGCACTGCATTTATTGTAAAGAATGTGGCCAGAGCATGGCAGGGAACAGTGCATTTGTAAGTGGATCAACAACGTTTCGAATCGAAACGCTGAAAAAGCACAATATTAAAAAAAAACACACTTCATGCCGCGATAAGTGTGTGACTAAAGTGGCTCCTCTTCCGGCTGCATTTCAGCGACAGGCAGCAGCTATCAGGTCCTCAGAACAATCAGAGATGATAATAAAATTCAACGTCGCCTATAACTTCGCAAAGGGAAGTGTTGAAATGTTTTATTTTGCTTAAATTTTTTTAGTTTGGAAGCTCAGTGAAGCACTTTAAACATTTTTTTTTAATTTTTTTTAAAAGATTTTTATTTTTATATGCAGCATAATTGTGCTTCAAATAAAAAAAGTATTTACCTACACCTTATTCTTGTTTAAAATCATTTACATAATATATGAATATGTATGGAGCGTGATAAAAAGGTAACCTTGAAATTGTGCCGTTAAAGGCGACGCAAACCGAGGAAAAATTTGGGTGCACCTAAATTTTGTGCTGGTGCACCTAAATAAAAAAGTTAGGCGCACTAGTGCAACCAAGGCAAAAAGTTAATCTGGAGCCCTGCAGCACAAGATGGTTCCTCAAAGTTACTTTACTCAAAAGCCTGCTGTGGTATGTTAAAACCTTGGTATTTTTTATAATAAGCCTATATTATGGTATTTATATGGAAGGCTACCCCAAAGAACATGTCCAAAAACATGGTATTGGTTTGGTTTTGGTCATTTTAAGCGCTTTTATGTAGTGTGAGTGCAGATTATTCTCTGTTCACTCTTAAATTTTTATCCAGGGACATTAGTTCATCCCTCTGCCACTGTAAAGAGTGAACCCACAGCATGACTTTTAAACAGTAACATTTCATGCTATACTTATTTATCTTTTAAAGAGCAGAAATTAAGTTTTAATTTTACACTGGTTTCTCACCCATGGACTTATATTTTGTATATTTTTCTGGTTAACACTCTTTTCTGGTTTGAAGCTTGAACCAGAGTTTGAGAAGGCAGCGTGTTGCTTATTTTTCCCCAGCTGTGGTCGGTTTACTTCTCTTCTGACTGCCTGTATTTGGTCACTTTTTCTGTTGATGGGATTTCTATAAATGTAGGCTACACACACACACACACACACAAATGGTAACCACATTACTAAGCTATTTCCATGGAAGACATCTCAAGTATAATCTCAGCCTCAAATGGCATGAACATGGACCACCCACAGTCCTCACGCCGTCTGATGCACGTAGCATACAAAACTGTAAAACACTTTTTAGATCAACTCGATATAAAGGGCAAATCTGATCGACTGGTTTGGTGGAAGATACGCAGGTAGATGGACACAGGATGTTTTTTTAAGTTCATCTGGAGGTCGAGCTGTGTATTCGTTGATAGAATGAGTGCTTTTGAGGACAAAATAGTCACAGAATTTTCCCAAGTTTGCCAGGTTAGTGACATCAGATCTTTTTAAAGATATTCAAAGTTTCACTGTGATTGGTCACTTTACATATCACTTTTCCGCAAGTAAACTTTGATCCACAATAAAATTTTGAACTTCAGCATTTGAATGCAATTCCATTAAAAAAAATCAGTCACAATCCATGAATGATAGAGTTGTGCCAAACAATCAATATATCGCTTTTTTCACAGTATTATATTGATACTTTATATCTATGTAACAATATGTTTATTTAGCTATTTGTGCATTTTGATGCCCCACATTTTACTAAGGATTAAGCAGGTTGTCTAAATAAGTGCACACTCTGAAGCAGAGGGGTCTTGATTCACCCTGAAGGGTTTTATGTTGCCATAACAACCGGCTGACTGTACATTATCCTGCTTATTACAAGGCTACTAACCAAATAAAAAAAAAATTATTGTGTTATTATGTGAGAAGAAAGAAAGCGTTCTGGTGGTGTTTATTTAGCTTTTTGTTTAAATTATCCAGATTGCGGGTGGCTAGTGAATAAGTTGCACCTATTTGTGCCCAAATACTACACACAAAAGATGTGTAACTGTTTAGTGAATTCGCTTAGTAAATGTTTAAAAGACTACTCCAGGTTAACTACATGTTATCATTATTTGTGACAATGTTGATCACCCCAAATAAATTATTTTGCCTTGCCCATGCTGTTATTTGTTTTAAAAAAAAAAGCAAAATTGTAGGTTCAGTGAAGTTAAGTGAATAGTTAGTAAGTGAAGTGAACAGTTATGAAGTTAGTAAAGAAATGGAGGGACGTTGACATTTTTTCTTGTATTAGATTTCTTGTAGATTTCTGATAATCATAATTATGCCACAAATGCTGTCGATTGAGCTTCACTTGTATTGAACCCGGATTATTCCTTTTATATTGTATAGGATACTATTTTTAGTTGACTAATTTTAGCTTGAAATATGTAAAACAAAATATAAAAAATAATCATGATCTGGCCCTGAATGTTATATTTATGGTTTTATATTAGTGTTATATTATGGTTTATCTCTGACACAAACAATAAGCATGCTACTGCTTGTCCTACTCTCGCAGTGTTGGCATGTAAATGCTCTGGTTAAGTGTAAAGTCTTCTAAAATGTACTAGTACAAATAGAAGGGAAACAGAGAAGAAATGTCACTGTTTGACATTTCCATTTTGACACCAAAAACACAGCTCTTGAAAGTTTGTGATTGTTTTCACTGTTTAGTTTATGATTGGTTTTCTGTAGCAAAATATCTCACTGTAACATTATTTCACTGCATTGTTTCTCCTTTGCAAAAGCTGTGCGCCATCGAAAGGATTTCCCCCCTTCGCTTCAATAAACTATGCTTTTATTTTGGGAAAAAGAGGTACTTAAGAGTATGAATTTATATACATATAATTCTTTAAAAATATAACAGTAAAAAACATTGCACTCACCTGTAGCTTACATAGAAATGTACTGACAGCACTAGGGTAATGCACAGACAAGGTCATCACATTTTTATAATTTCAACAAGTGGTAAATTGGCTTTTTATAAAATGCACTCTCCCCATTTTCATATATTTAATGCACATTAAATATCTGACAAGCATCCGACTTTCCCATACTGCTTCTCAATTCCTTTCCACCATAAAAACATGGATCGTTGTCCTCTGGTGTGCATGACTCCAACAAAAACTGAGTAGAATTCAATAAGAATCAAAATATTACAAGGATTGGTAGTGCTACACTTCGCTTTGCTTGAAAGCACACCAAGATGCCATGAAGTTTCCTCTTCCAACACCTCAACAACAGACATCCACAGCACCACCCCAGTGGACTAAATTATAACTGAGATTTGGTGAGAGATCCAGAGGGAAAGTACAGTATAATGTACAATTCACAGTTGCGCTTTGATTTTTGGCGTGAATGACAATGAGGCTTGAGGGGGATAGACTTGCAGTCCCTTCATTGGTTTGTACTGTTGTTTAAAGTGTTTTGGATCATTCTGCTGATGAAACATTTAAAAACAAACATCTTTCCAAAAAAATTCAGTAGACAAACTCATGAGTTGTGAACAAGTACATTTTATCTAGAGGATTTATACAGCTTTAAACACAGATGCTATTTTAGAGACTGTAAGTCTACTGTGAATAAGGTATATTCAGCATTGCCCACAGCAGGCAAATATGCAAAGGAAAATCATTTTGTGATATTCGTGTAGCCTAGTGTTTTTAGAACAAGTCGCAGAACAAGTTCTTGATCAGAGGATTACCCTTGCACGTCCCTACTCCAAACATATATTGATCCAGTTTTACAGTATTGGTAGTAATTCAAGAACTTTCTCAGTGGTACAGAGCCATTGATTCAAGAAAGAATGCATAAACAGAGGCAGGCACTGACTCACACACATATACACATGCTCATACTCTCATACATCCTTCCTCTCACAGTTCCTCAGTAATTTTGACTTGACTCCACTCTGTTTCTTTCTGATATGTGTTGTTTCCTTAATTGTCATACGGCTGCTAAGGAAGTTCTGTATTTGTAATCTGCTTATAGATTGCATCTGATACCCTTTATAAAACACTACTATGAAGTAGTATTTAACAAAGTCACTTTGTGACTTCAAAACTAATAACAGCTGATTTTTTATCTTTTAATCTTGGGCTTCCAAACTCATCAGTTAAATTTCAGGGCCTAGGAAAATGTGTATATTTATACGTGTGTGTGTGTGTGTGTGTGTGTGTGTGTGTGTGTGTGTGTATGTATATATATATATATATATATATATATATATATATATATATATATATATATATATATATATTAGTGCATTCAGAAAGTATTCAGACCCCTTAATTTTTTTTCACATTATGTTGCAGCCTTATGCTAAAATGCTTTAAATTATTATTTTTTTCACATCAATCTACACTCCATACCCCATAATGACAAAGCAAAACCCAGTTTTTTTAAACTTTACAAATGTACTTTACAAAAGAAAAAAAACTGAAATATCACATTGACAAGCATTCAGACCCTTTGCTCTGACACTTGAAATTTAGCTCTGGTACATCCCATTTATCTGAATCATCTTTGATATGTTTCTACACTTTGATTGGAGTCCACCTGTGGCAAATTCAACTGACATGATTTGCAAAGGCACAAGGTCTATATAAGGTCTCACAGCTGAAAATGCATATCAGAGCAAAAACCAAGGAACTGCCTGCAGAGCTGAGAGACAGGATTGTGTTGAGGCACAGATCTGGGGAAGGCTACACATTTTATTTGGCTATATTGAAGGTTCCCAAGAGCACAGTGGTCTCCATAATTCTTAAATTAAAGAAGTTTGAAACAACCAGGACTCTTCCTAGAAGGGACTTGGTAAGAGAGGTGACCAAGAACCTGATGGTCACTCTGGTTGAGCTCCAGAGATCATGTGTGGAGATTGGAGAAATTTTCAGAAGGACATCTGTAACACTCCATCTATCTGGGTTTTATGGCAGAGTGGCCAGACAGAAGCCTCTCCTCAGTGTAAAAAAGCACCTAAAGGACTCTCAGACTGAGAGAAACAAGATTCTCTGGTCTGATGAAAGAAGATTGAACTGATGAAACCAGGCACCGCTCATCACCTGCGCAATACCATCACATTGGCGAAGCATGGTGGTGGTAGCATCATGCTGTGGGGGTGGTTTTCAGCAGCAGGGACTGGGGGCTGGTCAGGGTTGAAGGAAAGCTGAACGCAGAAAAATACAGAGATATCTTTAATGAAAACCTGCTCCAGAGTGCTCAGGACCTCAGACTGCGCCGAAGGTTCACCTTCCAACAGGACAATGACCCTAAGCACACAGCCAAGACAATGCAAGAGTGGCTTATGGACAACTCTGTGAATGTCCTTGATGGCCCAGCCAGAGCCTGGACTTGAACCCAATCGAACATCTCTGGAGAGACCTGAATCGAACATCTCTGGAGAGTTCCCATCCAACCTACTGACCAAATCTACCTATTGGTATAAATAAAGTAACCTGAACCTGACAGAGCTTGAGAGGACCTGCAGAGAAGAATGGCAGAATATCCCCAAATCCCCAAATCATTAATTTGCATTTGCAAATGAACATGATGTAGTGTTTTCCCTCATGATTTCTAATACACTGCTTCACTTGTGTCTTTTACAGGGAGAGTGTCCTCTGAACCAGTGGAGGACACGGACCCCAGCAGCTTCGTTACAGAGATGGTATGGTGTGTTTTAATCTTTCCAAAACAAATAGCAGTTTTTTTTTCACTCATAGCTGAAGGTTTTGGATAAATAACCAAAGGTGTCATTTACGGGTGGGACAAGTGTCTCTGCCACTTTTTGCCTTTGCCAATTTTTTCCCAACCACTTTTTGAAAAAGCTTTTGTCAGGTAAGTGTCTAGTGCCTAGAGTTTACATTTCATTCTTGTGTATTATAATAAGTGGCGATCCAGCATTGGAGTCTGTTATTTTTAATATTATAATGAGTGCTTGTTGCGGCTGTTATCAGTGGCGTTAAGTGACAGCGGGCAGCAATGTTCTCTCGTGCATCCAGATGCAAGCTTTACTCACTCGACTGTACCGCAGCTCACGCTCCTTTCCAGTTAACTTGTGAAACAAAATGCAAACAGATGTGTCCCCGCTCATGTTAAACAGCCACAGATGTACAGATGCAATATTTATTTATTAAATAAAAAAGTTGCATTAGAACGCCTTGTACTAGAGATGAAAACAGTACCACAAGACCATTGGTGATTCTGGCTTAATCATACTAATCCATGTACACCGATGAGTCAAAACATTATGACCACCTGCCTAATATGATGTTGGTCTTCCATGTGCTGCCAAAATAGCACCGACCCGCCGAGGCATGGACTCTACAAGACCCCTGAAGGTGTCCTGTGGTATCTGGCACCAAGACATTAGCAGCAAATCCTTCATGTCCTGTAAGTTGTGAGGTGGAGCCGCAGTGGATTGGACTTGTTTGTCCTGCACATCCCACAGATCCTCAAGCGGATTGAGATCTGGGGAATTTGGAGGCCAGGGCAACACTTTGAACTCTTCATCATGTTCCTCAAACAATTCCCTACCAGTGTGTGCAGTGTGGCAGGGCGCATTATCCTGCTGAAAGAGGCCACTGCCATTAGGGGATACCCTTGCCATGAAGGAGTGTACCTGGTCTGCAACAATGTTTAGGTATACGGCACGTGTCAAGTTGACATTCACATGAATGGCCAGACCCAGGGTTTCCCAGCAGAACATTGCCCAGAACATCACACTAGCCTTGCCGGTCCAGAGATATGAGTGGTCATAATGTTTAGGCTCATCAGTGTATTATCCACTGATGAACAAAATCCCAGTACTGACCATATTAGATGCACGGATCAATTTATCAAATTAACAATGTAAAAAGATATTTATTGGAGCGCTTTAATTGGTCATCACAAATTATTATTGAAAATTAATATTCATGAATGTCACCACTTCGAGCCACCACAACCCCTCCACCTCCCACACCTCCGTGTTTTTGCTTGTGCTTTATGACACACTACATTAGTTGTAAACATTGTAGCCTTTAATACTGTGATCAAACATCACAGATTATGTAGGTTAGTCATGATTTCATTCATGGTATGAAAATAGATATAAGGCTTTATTATTATTTCTTGTGGATGGGGGAGCAGGCTTTGAAACACATACTCTTACTCTTACATTATCCACTCATCTGAAAGTTTAATTTCTCCCTTTTGCCACACTGTACGCCCCATCTCTATTAAAATCTGCCCTAACATGTAGAAATAGAAACAAAGGTGTATTGTTTTCCTTTAATAGAGCTGTATTCGTGTCTTTCTCTGATATATATGTTTATAATGTGAAGTTTGAACTTTGCTAAGTCTTTATTGTTGTTTCTTCTGTCTGCTCTTGTTTCAGTCACTGAGGTCGAACTATCCTGTTCAGGTCACTGATCCACAAGATATGAGAGGTATTTTATTGTTTATTTAGATTGTTGCTGTTTATATTGGTAGTGACAGATGTCTATAGTGTTTATAGTTGTTTTCACCCAGATGATGTTTTACAACTTGTATGTTATTAATTCATAAGACTTATAGAGGTGTTCAGTCATGATGTAAATTTATAGGCTGGGTTGGGCAGTTAATTTGCTATCGGTTTCCTGTGAAATTCCGCAATGTTTTTTTTAGAATACTGTTTTTTTAATTATGAGTAAAATAAGATGTGTGGTTAATGCTAAGAAGAGACTTTTCAGTTTTGTTCTATAACATAAATTACACACAATCCTACTTTAAATGTACATTTTGGAACCACTGCTTTTTTTAAAAAGCAAGTTGCTAACAAGTTGCTACATAGGACCGCAGTACAATAGTAAAACTCACATCCAAAACATGAACTTCAAGTAGTGTTAACCACAGACCTAATTTAATTCTTAAATCAAAAACAGCTATTGGTCAATTTCAGCAGCACTTAGATGATGAGGGAAAACCCTCCAAAATGCTTTGAAACCTGCAGACTTTGACGTCCGAGACATCGGTATGATATCCTTTAAGGTTGTATGATGGATTGAAATAAGATTGAAATTGCCATATGGCCTTGCATGATTACTAAACCTGTGAAGACCAGTCTTGCCAAGCTACCTTGGAAGAATGACCTCAAAAGAACAGGAGGACTCTGAGATGTGCTGCGATCTATCTGTTGCGCAGTTGCCCGTCCCAGTACATTTGTAACCAGTGAGCGAGCTACTTGTTTTGTCACACACCTGTGACAGCATTATTATCATCACACCAGTGAGGTTTAGCAGGACTAGTGACACATTAAAATAATAAAGTCTTATAACACACATTTCCTCCATGTGTTTATTACTTTATAATGCCCAACAAAACCAAAAATGTTGCCGCAGTATGACGACTCTATCGAGACGTCAGACTTTCACGAGCTTTCAGCAGGAAACTCTTGAGGGAAAACACAACGATAATTGTCCTTCTTCTGCCACCGTAGTACCGCTATGATTTCTGGGATTTCAAATAGGCTTGCCCACAAGTCACCATCCGATTCATCCTCGATATTTGGCAGTGGATGTTGATGATGTTGAACGAGTCGACAAGAACGTGAAAACACATAAGAATGCACATTGAGAAACAGCCATAGTCTGCATTGAACGCTTCAGACAGGACTGAATGCTTCAGAATCATCGCGGTAAAAGAATGAGCAGTGGATGTTTGAGATTGATGTTGATAACTTAACTTCTAAAACGTTATGGACATGACACAGCACTGAAATCATACATGTGTTTATTATCATTTCTATTTAATTACATATAATTATTTTTAACATAAATTAAATATGGCTGATTGAAAATGTTGTTTTCGAAATGGAGCGGACCTCGTGAGGTGAATAAATATTCAGCAATATAATACAGTAAAATATTGACCTAAATGAACAATTTAAAAGGGGTTTGTTCCATTACTTAAAATGTAATTTTCTATGGTACCGTTGACATATCTGTGGCATTGCCCTATTCTGAAAATCCATTGGAAATTCTACACAAAACACATGGCTCGAAAATGCTAATTCTCTTCTGGGTTTTAATACTACAATCTGATCAGCTCCTTTGATTCGTTTTTCTATTTATCTCTCTAAAATACATGTTTTTGATAAGTTGGGTCTGTTAGGTCAGTTTACTTTGCACTGAACATTTATTTCCAGTCTGCTTAGTATGTAATCAATGTTGATGATCTCAGTTTACGTATTGAGAATGGTGACCTTTTGGCCAGCCTCCACACTTTCCATATAATCATATTCAATAAGACATGGCAGCATAAAGTGTTCATAAAAGATCAGTAAATTTTTTCATAGAAATGTGACCCCTGATTCTGTACAGATCCTGTGACCCTGAAGCTCAGCTCAGTTCCCCCTGGTTACTTGACTCCACTGGCAGACAGGATACAACAGGTGAGTCATCAAGTTATATTTTATTAATCTGAGATCATTCATTTCTTTGCATCTTCAGTGAGACGGAGAAATGAAATGGGCCTGGACTTTCTAATGTCATGTGCTGATGTCACATAACTATTTCCGACAACATTATTTTATTTATAGTTACAAAGCATATGCTGTATGTTCTAGCGATTCTTGAGCAGTAGTGAGATTCGGGGTGTGTAGGATATATGGGTTTTTAGTTTTTCCCCTTTAAGCATTTGACAAGTTAGATCTCGCTGCATTTTCATTAGGGGCGTGGATTCACATTTACTGCTCTATTAACTTTATTTAAAGGGTTATGAAACCCCCTGTTTCAGCACAGTTGATTTCCCATCACAGTTTAAAAAATGTCAGGGAAATTGGGCGTGGTTTGCAGCAGAGGAAGGGCAGAAGTGGGAAGAGGACACTCTGGTTATTTTATTTCTGTTGTTTAATAAAAGAAATGCCAAGCTGTACTCTATATTGAAAATATGTTAAAGCTTTTTGCATTTGTACCGTAATTTCCGGACTATAAGCCGCAACTTTTTTCCCACGCTTTGAACCTCGCGGCTTAAACAATGACACGGCTAATATATGGATTTTTCCCGCTTTCAAAGTTTATTTAAAAAAAAAAAACATTCTGTGACGTGCTCAGTTTTTTGGCGGCATGAAGCTTTCATTAGACTAATGAAATTGCCGAACGGGTTAAGGTCAAACAACTTTTTTGTTTACTGTTTAGATTAAATCGAGCGCGCTCAAACTTCCCATCATTCTGATTACGGTAGTCATTTTGTCACCCTCATCATGGCAAAGACACAGAGAAATGCATATGATGCAGCTTTCAAGTTGAAGGCGATTGATCTGGCTGTTGGAAAAGGAAATAGAGCTGCTGCACGGGAGCTTGGTCTTAATGAGTCGATGATAAGACATTGGAAACAGCAGCAAAAAGACAACTAAAGCTGAGGCTATTCTGAGTCTATTCAACTCCGACACCGAAGGAGATGACTTCAGTGGTTTCAGTGCACAGGAGGAGGAAGTTAGTGACCAATGACTTTCTTGGTATGCTACTGTTTACTGCTAATTTTGTATTTTTTGTTACAAGCCGTGTTTAGTTAAAGCCTATTTATTTTTGTTACAAGCCGTGTTTCGTTAAAGCCTGTGTAGAGTTAATTTGTTTCAATGTACCGGTAGGCACCTGTGGCTTATAGACATGTGCGGCTTATTTATGTTCAAAATAATATTTGTTTTAAAATTCAGTGGGTGCGGCTTATATTCAGGTGCGCTCAATAGTCCGGAAATTACGGTAATAACAATTGAGACCTCCAAAACACTGATTCACAAATATAAGTGCCTTAAAAACTGAAAGAAAAAGAAATTCTCATGAGTTCTCTTAACATGTACTGTAAATCAGTGGTTTTCAAACCCTGGGTCGCGAGAATTAATAAATGGGTCGCCAGTGATTTAAAATTAAAAAAATAAAAATAATAATAATTATTTCGTTTTTTAATAATATTAATAATAATAGCTTTGATTAGAAGTACACAAAAAAAAAAACATTCAAATTCATGCAAAATAAATAATCCACATGTCGGCTGACCGACCTACTCGTAGCCCTAGGCAACACAAAACAAAACAAAAAACCTTGTGCGCAGTGTTGTTGATATGCAGCCATTTTATTTTATATTCCCATGAGATGATGAAAATATTCGGTACCGTGAAATTAGTAGCCCGTAATGAATTTATTTTATGCTGAACATGAGCAAACCAAAGTCAAAAACCATTTATGATTTTTTCACAAGAAAAAGAGGGTCAGAGACCGAGACCCCTTTAAATGAAGCAGCAGAAAACGCGGTCAACCATCAAACCCTGCCGCGAACAGCGGAGATCAGCAGGGAAGATAATGAAGGCGATGCATGTCAACAGAGTAGCAGTACTTTCCCAGCAAAGAAAAAGCAGAAACCCGGAGTAAGGCCATATAAAGATCATTTTTTGAAGTTTGGGTTTGTCAACTGTTCGGACGCAGTCCATGCAGCAATACCAATGTGCGTAATATGCAGTGAAAAGTTGGCAAAATATGATAATAAAATAGTCAACTAATATAAAAATCACACTACTCTGTTAAAATAGTCAGTAGTAGGCCTACAATTCGTAGCCTACTATTCAGCGTAAGCACGCATGCAGCTCCACGTGATGTTTCCAAGCACATTTTTGCGCATGTGAAAAGGATGATTTTTTTCCTGTTGATATTGCAACGTGATTCTAATGAGAGAGTTGCGTGAGCATAATGCCCCTTACTTTTACTTTCGCTTTAAATTATTTCGTTTTGGCTTGTTTAAAGTTATTATTATTTTTTAATTCTTGTTCTGTTCTGTATATAATGAATATTACATTTAAAGAGTTTGTTGTGGAATATGTTTTGTGTATTTTTTAAGCATGCACCAAACGATAGGCTATTAATTGGTTAACATTCCTGTATGTAGGCCTATTGCTTGATATTTCAGAATCGACTTTGCGTTCCAATCGCGTCAAGGATCAGCAAGTGCACGTGCATCATCAAAAGTGGTTAAAAAAAGTGCTTTTTGTTCTGCGCACAAGCCTATGGGTCGCGTCAAAAAAATTAAAAAAAAAGGGTCCCTCTTGAAAAAGTTTGAAAACCACTGCTGTAAATGATATTCACTGCCTTGCATCCCCTTTAAAAAAAAAAACTCTCTGATCTTACGTGGATTGTCTTCATAATATTGCAATATTTCATATTTTTATATATTTTTTTATATCTCTAATATAATATATATTGCAGCATTTCTGCCTTTTGTATCACTTTTTTAAATAAACTGTATGTATCTTAAGTGTTTTTCTTTGGCAAATATAAGTTATATCAATATTACAGTATTTCTGTGACTTGCAGTGCCCTCTGTTACTTTGTATACCAAAAACTTCTTTGTATACCAAAGAATGGGGTCCTTGCCCCATTCTTGCCATTGCAAAGCCTTTCTACCAAGCTGCCCGGAGAAGTAAAGACACATCCTGTTATCTCGCGCATGCGTTAATGTGGACAAAAGTTTCCTGTGTGTTCAGTTCTGACATTTACCTGAACGCTGCCGCAATTTTTTGGTTGAACCCTAAATTGTGCATTAATAAGTCCCCTTTCTGCTATACAGAATGGATTGAGAAGGGTGTTGCTTCTCTGGGTGACCTGTATGAAAATGGAGAGTTGAGATCCTTCAAAAATATAATACAGCGGTTTGGGATTCCCAGTTATCAATTCTTTAGGTGCTTACAGCTGCGCCATCTGCTCTGTACAACCTTTGGGTGTAGTACGCAGCCCCGTAAAGCGGCAGACACTCTTGAAATGGTACTTGCTGCTTTTAGAAATGGTCACGAAGCTTCAGCGTACTCTTCCTGGCTAATTCAGGGTCTAGGGGACGGGGTTTTACCATCTCTTAAGAAGTTATGGGAGAAAGCCTTGAATTTAGTACTGGAAGATGGAGAATGGGTTAGGATTTTTAAAAAGGTCAAGTCTATTTGTAGGGATACAAGGGTACACCTCATTCAATTTAAGATTCTGCATTGTTTTTATTGGACTCCCTCTAGATAGGCTTGGCCTCAAAGACACACATACATGGTGGTGCCAGTTAGAGGATGGTGACATAGCCCATGTTTTTTTGGTTCTGTACTAAGATTCAAGAGTTTTGGTAGAGGGTTCAGAATTTGATCTGTGAGGTCTTGAGCTCTCTGATTTTATTTTGCCCCTGAGTTGTGTTAATATAATAAACAAACATATAAAAAATGTAGTGCTTACCAGCCTGATGATCAGGCAGGTAATTCTTAGGGGATGGAAGTTGGGATTCACATAATTGATAAAAGTTAATTCTGTGTATTCTTGTGCTCATGAGTATGGAATCAATAAAAAATGTTAATGACAAAGAAGACATGGATTAAAACACTGGAGTCTTATGGATGCCAAAGGAAGCTGAACACCTGGGCTTTTAGCACATACAGGTTCAAGCTGGGTCCCTCACAAGTGTTATGCAAGTTTATTTTCATGCTCAATACAATTTTAATTTATACTACGTCATTTATTACATTGTATTTATGCCACATCACATTGTAGTGACAATGTATTTTAAAAGCAAGATGATTGAGATTTACTATTAATTATGCTTTTTATAGACCGCAAATAACTAAATAAAGAGTGAAAAGTAAAAAAATAAAATATTAATCAATGCTAACTCTGTCTTCTATCTGTTAACATCTCAGAAAATGTAGTTTAGTGATCGATCTTTAATGTGTGTAACTTTTGTAACACGTGTGTAAGGCAGGGTGCCAATGTGTTTGCATTCAAAGGCAAAGAGCAAATGTATGATCTTTGAGAAAATCAACAAATTAACTTTCTCACAATTAGCAACTCTTCCTGAGGCACCACACCCCACTGAGCGAACACTGCAAATTCACACCTCATTGTTGCCCTTCCACATCTGTCCCATTCTCTCCTCTCTCCCCCTCACCCATTCCCCTTCAGCTCAGAATCACCTAAGCTCTGTATGTAACAAAAGTCTATACCTGATGTATGCAAATAATGTAACTAGTGTAACATGTCATTTAAAATGTCTCAGTGCATCTGGTATAGTGCTCTTATTTCCAGGTTTGTAAAACTTAATGACAACAAAGTTATAAGGTTTTTGCCAAATGCTTTATAATTCTGGAGGTCTGTCCCCATCCCTGCTTGTATGTTAATGAGGTATGTCCACAGGACTTCCAAACCTAACCACTCCCAAAATTCCCTTTGTTCATGGTTTGGGTATTTAAGGAGATGTGACACATTGTTCATGGTTCTCGGTAGTCAGACGATCCCGCACAGTTTACTGTGTGTAATTTATATCAGTTGATTGCAATTTGAATTTCTTTGGTTTTGATAAAATGTCTAAATTTGACTTATCACTGTCTAATTGGAATTGATGAATTGATTATGTTACCTGGTCAATAAATTGTAAACATTTGATTTTATTCTGACTGACTCTGACATTGTTTTCCTCGAACAGATTAAATGATTTGTATGTTACTGCAAGTCTGCGTCAGATTAGTGACAACTAATATTTGGCATCAATTCAAGTGTACTTGGTTTGCAAAGAATTGTCGTTTAGAACAGCAAATGCTGCTTGACCAATCTAAATTCGGGTGTGTCTTACCTCTGTTTTAATTTGATGTTTCTCCAGATAAGTGTACGTGGGAAACCACGCATGGCCAATCCAAAGCTATTACAAGAGAAGTTATGTTGATCAACTTACATCTGTAATAGTGGCCGTGACCTCTACTGAAGAAAACATTAAGTTAAATTCAAGTGTATGCAATTCCATGGGGCTATACTGAAGTATCTTTGATTGTGTGAACGTGAACGTGACCGATCTCAGGTATATAGCAATTACCTCTGTTTGATGATCCAATACTGGCCGCGGTGTAGAGAAAAACACTCGAGGACCTCAAAGCAACATAGTTTCCTAATCTGAACGGGTAAAATATAATTAAAGGAGTTAAAAGGAATAATCAAACATTCGCTCACTTTTAATGATGCTCAGATATCATTAAAACCTTTTTCATATATGGAGTCAGATGAAATAACGAGGTAATACATAATAGAAAATGTATTTAATTTAATCTTGTTGTGTTGCGTACAAGGAAAGACAGTAACGCATAGAGACCTTCACCCGTATTATTGGAGACCACCATTGGACCGATAAACGGGCTTACACGTGTAACAGAAAAGTTTAATAAAACTGTAAACTTAGGCAATCACATTTTTTATATCCACTGTACTTTTAAATAAAATGTGTATTGTAAATTACATTAAATGGAGCTTCTCACTCTCTGTGGTCATTCAAATCCCAGGGCATTTCTCCAAAAGAGTAGGTGTGGAACACCTGGCCAGATTTGCTCATTGGCCTCTATCAGTCATGGCTTCCTAATAATCCCCTATATACCTGTATATGAATTGGCTACATCATTGTACTATCCTCTACATCAATAGCTGATGTTTGGTGGGCATTCTGGCGCACTATGGCTGCCGTCGCATCATCCAGGTGGATGCTGCACACTGGTGGTGTTTGAGGAGATTCGTCCTATAATATGTATAGCACATTGAGTGCCTAGAAAAGCTCTATATTAATGTGAAGAAGTATTATTAGTATCCCTAATAACAACATTTAGAATTTAGTTATTCCAAACAGTCTATTTTAAAAATCATTGTTTTCAGTTTTCGGCCCAGTGTGTCGGCCAAGAATTTTCATTTGGGGGCATCTTTACTACATTTTAATGTTATGTTGAATTTAACTTTGTTGAATGCGTTGAACATTTTCTTTAACCTGAATAATTCTTGACCTTTCACATCTTTCCTTTTTTCACACAGCCTGTGGAAAATGATGGGAAGAAATTTATTCCATCTGCTTCTGTTTCATCAGGTATGTGTCATTATCCCTTAAAGCCACTTTTAAACACTACCTTTACACAGTTGTCATCACATGTTGGAAATAATTAGGGCTGTTTCGGTACAATCAAACATCAATATATCTCAAATAGGGCTGTCGATTAATTTTACAAAAAATAACGTGTTAAAATATTTTACGCAATTATTTTATTTAAAATATTGCATGCCCACGGACCATAATAAGGAAGATTCCTGAGAAATGCAAGCTTGTAGTACCACCTGTTTATTCCAGAGGGCAGTAAGTGAAATTTCAGCGGTATGAGCAACGCACAGTTTATACAGTGAAGAAAACACTTCAGTAGGCAGAACAACACAAACATGCGTTACGTTCTTGCGTTCAAAACACTCGAAGAAGCGCAAATGCGATCTAAGGGATCTCAAGGTGTGTTTTAAGTTTGAGTATTAAACTATATTTAACTTGACACAGTGACCTAAACATTTTATGTTTATGACGCAAAACACCTGAGACATCTGACGTAGGTGTAAATTGACTGGGCCCTTAAACAAGTCCTCATAATAAATCTCCAACTGATTGACAAATTCACTTGTGAAATGGATTGCTGTGAACTGTATGCCAATGATTGACTTATGTTCAATAATATGGTAGTAAACAATACATTGTATTCTAAAGCTGCTTTTTGTATTGTCTCATCAATGATTAACTCTTCTGCTACAAAAATGTAATGAATTTTAATTATCCTCTATATTTTTATATATAGAACGATTTTATATTTATATATATATATAATTTTTAAATATTTAAAGATAACTATGTATAATTATATATTGATATAAATATGTATAATCATTATATATTGAGTTATTGTTATATGAGGGGCTTTCTTAGCAAAAATTTGTAAATGCGGTTAATTAATCGGGACACCATGTAATTAATTTGATTAAAAATTTTAATCGATTGACAGCCCTAATCTCAATGCATCACGATATTCTATCAATGATTTAGATCCATTTATAGATATTTATATTAAACTATTTATGTATTCATATCATGTCAAACATTTCAATAAAGAAGAAGGTCATCAAGTGCAAACTCAGCGTGGTGTTCCTCGGTGTAGTCAGAGGCGCTCTGAGGCGTGAGAGAGAGATTGAAAGTGAGCCTGTTTCTCTTGCCACCCTCTGGGCCTCTCTCATGAGTTTGGCACTAGGGCTGGGCAAAAAATATAGATTTGCTGTTTTAAAAGATTAAAAGTTAGGTTTGACTCGTTCTGTGTAATTTGTGTCCAAAGACGAGATCCACGCAATCCATTTGTCATTGAATAATGTCTCTTTTATTACCCTTCCTGTTCTTTACAGTCAGTATTGACAAAAGAAACATTTAATTATAATCACACAGAGCACAGACTCTGTCTTGTAATTCGATTAGTTACTGATTTTAAATTGAAGTAATTACTTATAAGTAGATTACTTGTGCTAAAGTAAAATATTAATTCAAATGCTTGTCTGTTAGCATTTCTGTGATAGCTGAAGTGTGTGTGACAATGTATGAGGAAAAATAGACATTAACAATAACTTTTTGGAAAGTGATTTAGAAAGTAACTTAAAAGTAAAATTAGTAATGTGATTACTTTTTAGATGAAGTAATCAGTAAAATAATCTGAATAGATTTATAGAGAAGTTTTTAGTGATTTGTGGTGGATTACATCTTGAGTAACGTACCCAACACTGATCGATATATCAAATCGTGACATGAATCGCAAAACATATCGTATCTTGAGAAGGCTGGCGAAACCCAGCCCTAGACACAATGCTATATGGATGCATCAGTATTAACATTTTGGATGTTATTAATAGCCAATATGCAAAATATTTTTTTTGTTATTGCCAATAACCAATATCGTGGTTCTGTTTGTTTGTTTTTCACATTAAAATTTACATCTAGAATTTTACTATTTCAAATGAAATCAGTGGTCAGAAAATTATTACGTACAGAAAGCAAGATGATGCCTGATACCTCATGCTGTCATAGAAAAAAAATTATTGTCTGAATTGGCTTCCAGTATTGGTCTAATCAGATACATGTAGATAATTTTACCACTATGGTCACCAATGTATTGTGCATCCCTAATATATTATTGATGATATGATATGTGAAATTTTGCCTGTGCCTCAATGTAGTATTATTATACACATTTATTTTGGATATTTGAAGACTGTCATAATGTTTGCTTTGCCCACCCCCACCCCCACATAGACTTTAGCAAAGACCTTACATCCTGTAAGGAGTGCTTGTGTTCCGCCCCTCCTCCCAAAATCAGTGACTTGATGAACGACGAAGATCTTCTGTACACACTGAGGCTGAAGCTGGACCCGACTCACTGCATTGTAAAAAACTGGAAGAACTTTGCGAGTCGTTGGGGGATGAGTTACGATGAGCTTACACTTTTAGAGCAGCGCACACACGGATCCACCTACCACAGCCCCACTCAAGAATTCCTATTGCGCTACAACCAGAAACCCGTCAAGGAACTCACCGAACTCTGCCAGATCTACCAGCGCATTGACGTGCTAAGATTGCTCCAGAGATGGATGGAAAACGACTGGCCCTTGCGCTGGCAGAAGGCCAATTAACAGGGGCTCAGTGAAAACAATTACTGGACTTCAACGTCTTCATAGAATCTTAAAGAAATGACTTCAGGGATGGATGGCAAGTCAGAACACACACACTGCTAAACAGTGGTGCCTGGATATTGTTTACATGTTTGTAAATGGTTGTGATACCTTTATCGACACAGCGGTTGCATTGGCTCAATTTATCGCTCCAGATTTCAGCATTTTTATAATGTCACATCCTTGAAACACAGGTAATAGCTATGTGGTTGGAAGGAGTTATCAACAAATATAGCAGTGTCCTCCCTGCGCTGAAAAGACCAAGTGTGCTCTAGTGTGAACAATCTGGAAATTATTTATCGCTCTGGTCTTTTATGACACGTGTGGCATTTAATTTATATTTAAATACAAATAGTCATCTCATCTTTACTTGTGGTGCTGCAGTGTTTGTTAGGGTTGTTTTATGAAGTGTTTTAAGTCCTTACATTAGTTACATTTGTTTATGTATGTGTCACTGCTCTCGAGATCCAAATTAGTTTTGAGACCGTTTCTCATTATTAGTGTTGCCTTCCTGCCATCCTATAACAACCTGTGAATGAATCACAATGGAGCGGTTGTTTCATTTCTGGAAGAGAGATTACAGGGATTCTCAAAACTGAAAGGTTAATACCAAGGACATATTAGTGCTAAATGAATTTTAGCATTTTGTTTCTCATTGTAACATCCTAAAATATATTTTATCCCAAGATAAAAGGAGATTAGAGGTAGTTTTGATAAACGTGATTGACTTAATTAGATTTTTCATCATTTCCCAGACAGTATTAATGCATTGTCATTTTGCAGTCGATTGTCAGTTGAGTATACAAAATCAAATTACCCAGAATGCCATTTTAAGTAAAGTAACAGAATTAATAAGGTATACAAATGTATTTCTGGATTAGACACTTGGCATTGGTTTGAGTTAATATAATCATGAAGGTCTAAGCTACAAAAAGATCTGTGCAGGAAACTTTGTCTGTATATTGGGCCAAATTCATAAAATAGAAATGGATATATATATATTTTTTATAAATGATCGAATGCAGCAATTTCTTTAATAATGGTTTTGCAAACTACTTAATTCATTCTGCTTGTGTTTCATTGTGTGGTGCGGGCTCTTTAGGAGGCCAGTTAACCAAGGTTCAGCATTTTGGAAAACATAATGTCATACTGTATGTAATGTAAAAAATTGTATCCATATAAAGGGGTAGTTTCATCATTTACTCACACTCATGCCATCCCAAATGTGTATGACTTTCTTTCTTCTGCTGAACACAAATATTTTTAGAAGAATATATCTTCTCTGTAGGTCCATATAATGCAGATGACTGGTGGCCAGAACTTTGAAGGTCCACAAAGCATATAAAGGCAGCATATAAGTAAAAAATCCATATATTTAGAAGCAGTATGATAGGTATGGATGAGAAACAGATCAATATTTAAGTCTCTTTTCACTATAAATCCTCCTTCTTGTCCAGTATGTGGTGGTGTGCACAAAGAATGCAAAATCACCCCCCAAAAAAGTGGAATGTGGAACTGAAAGTGGAGATTTAAAAAATAACTTAAATATTGATCTGTTTTTCACCTACACCTATCATATTTCTCAGAAGACATGGATTTAACCACTGGAGTCAGATGGATTAATTTTATGCTGCTTTTATGTGCTTTTTGGACCCTTTGAGTTCTGGTCACCATTCACTTGCATTGCATGGACCTACAGAGCTGAGATATTCTTCTAAAATCTTTGTGTTCAGCAGAAGAAAGTCATACTCATATGGGATGGCAAGAGGGTGAGTAACTGATGAGAGAATTTACATTTGTAGGTGAACTATCCCTTTAAATTCCCCTTTCCATAGCTCACTGAGCACTTACATTTACTATAATGTTTGGTTTGAATGGCACTTAAATTTTATTTTTTGTTTTGAGTCTAAGGAAGATTCACCATGGATTTCTCTAGTTTCGTTGTGACAGGAGCAGTAAACATGCATTATAACTGCACAGAACTATTGATATGAAACTTGATCTGACTTCCTTAAATAGTACAACTCTGGGCTGTTTTGATGATCAATACATATTTTAAAGTTTCACAATGCAGGGGGTTGGTGGTCACAGTAACACATATGTGAAGTTGGAACATTTATGGTTGAATGCCATTTTTCTAGTGTAGGTGTATGTTGTAAGAACCTCTTCTGAACTTTAGTTTTTAGTTTGTTTGGTGTTTTACATGTACTCTATTCCTCTTTTGATTCCCTTTGAAACTACAGAAAGCCATATTTGTTTGTTGTGCATCACTGGCTCTCTGTGTTTAAAAATAAAACTTTTAAACCACAGTATTTTAATATTTGTTATAAATATCTATATTTTTCATTAACAATAGGTTATGAACTACTGACACTTGTATTGTTATGCAATAGTGAAAGACTAAGTGAAACTGTTATACTGTTATATGTAGATGTTATACTGCTTTACATTAGTTTTTTATGATAATCTTTTTGAGTACAGTTCATAATTAGGCTAAACATCTTAACAATGTGACAGCAATTAAAACATTGTGAACTTTGAAATGAATTAGCCATTGCCTTATTCATATCATAATCTTTATTACAATATGATATTAGTGCCTCTGAAAATATGTAAGAGTACAAATGCTTCTTGAGAACATTAAAACAGAAAACAAGCACAACATAAATGTGATATTTAATAGGCATAATATTACGACTTTATCGTAATTTCTTTCATTTTACTCATTTGCAATACTGATGAATATATATATATATATATATATATATATATATATATATATATATATATATAATGGAATGGAAAAGTGTAAACAAAAGACTATATTAGATATTAATACATGTAAACAGTGGAAATAAATTCAGAAAAACAGTTCCTTCATGTTATTGTAATTTTTTGGAGAAGACAATACAATCATTACACATGAGAAGAGAACTTTATACATAACTAAATCCATACAAAAATAATCTCTGTCATTTTCTGTAATGCTTCTTTAACAAAACTCATTCTTCAGTTAAAGCTGTACTTATACATATTAATTTACATGTGCATTAACTATATGAAGATGGAGGTGCTATTGTTAATAGTGATCTAACAAGATTGTTGTTAGGTCTTAAGACTTCAATCTGTTAGCAAGCCAAGCATGTTGTTTAAGCCGAGGGAAATCTTGGCATTTTCATCATCCTCGTTGCTAGTAGAATCTACCACTGGATAGTCCATATCAGCATCAGAAGATGTACGTAAATCGGGGCTTGTGGTACGTGCATTGGACGACCTCAGCTTTTCCAGGATGTTTACAGTGGATGTCTGTCCATTCACCCCAGCAGATGGAGAATATTTTTTCACATTTGCCTTGATTGATGGGGCAGAGACAATAGGGTCTGTGATTGCTTTTATAGGGTCAGTGCTGAGGTCAACCGCTCCAGTGCGTTCTTGCAAGATGCTGTCAATGTTGCTGTTAGGCAAGCTGTGCATCTTGAACACTGGCATATCTGTGGGCAGTTTTGCTTCTAAAGCGCTACCATCTACCTCTGCTGCCTTAACATTTATATCTCCATCTTTTGATTCAACAGATCTTCCCCAATTGAAGGGCCACTTGATCTTGCGTTTGGTGCCCTCAGCTTCAGCGTTGATGCCTGGAACATCAATGTCACCTCCAGTGTGTAGACTGATATCTGCATCAGGGGTACTAACCCCAGGAGCAGATAAGCTCAGATCTGGTCGACTTACATCAGCAGATAGGTCAACATTAGGAGATTTGACTTTTGGGCCAGACGCTTTAAGTGTTGTAAATTTCAGGTTTCCTTTGGGAGCATTAATGTCAAAATCTGCTGTAGGGAGCTTTACATCAGCATTTGGAATGTTGACATTTTTAGAAACTGTGGGAGCTGAGAGGCTGAGATTGGGAGATTCTGCATTTAAATCAATCCCAGGAGTCTTTACGTTTGGAGCAAAAAGGTCAGCTTTTGGTTTCTTAATTGTGATGAAATTCAGCTTTCCAGATGGAGCATTGACATCCAGTGAATTAATACCTACATTGGGAGCGCTGACTTCAGCTTTTGGTAAAATTGCTTTTACATCAGGCACACTGACCTCCGCTTTGGGATTTAGGTCAATGTTAGGGGTGTTTAGTCCTTGAAGTTTGGGAACTGACACACCTACGTCTGTGTTAGCATCTAATTCAGGCCCTTTCACTTTTGGCCCAGACAGATTCCATTTTGCGATGTTAAAATGTGGCATCTTAATATTGCTAGATGGAGTGTCAACATCTGGGACTTTTAGGTCTGCATTTGGACCTTCAAGCTCTGCTTTTGGCAAGTTTAGTTCTACATTTGGGTTGGAGAGATTGAGATTTGATGTTTTTATACTTCCACCGATGGTCGCAGTCTGCGCTTTTAAGTCAGCTTTTGGCAAATCAATGTTTAATGATGGAGCAGAAATGTCACTTCTCAGACTAAGATCAGATGCTTTCACATCTACATCAGGGCTTTTGAATTCGGCTTTGGGCACGTTAACATCTACATCAGGTGAATCTATTTTTTTCAGTGTTTTCACCCGAGGTCCAGAAAGGCCAAATGTGGGCATTTTAAAGTTAGGTGACTTGACCCTGCTTGAGGGAGTATTGATGTCTACTTTGGGTGCATTTAAGTCTGTCTCTGGTGCTGTTGCTTGGAGGTCTACATTTGGAGATTTTATATTAGCATCTGGAAAGCTCAGATCCACATCTGGAGCACTAACTTTGCCATCAATTTTGGGTGCTGCGAGACTGAGATCTGGAGCTTTAAGGTCTAGGTCAGGCACTTGGATATTGGCTTTAGGTGGTTTCACATTGACTTCAGGAACTGAGACGTTAACATTTGGTGCCTTCACCTGTGCATTGAGGTCTACATCTGTCCCTTTTACTTTTGGCCCAGATAGGTTTATTTTAGGTATTTTAAACTTAGGAAACTTGACTGTACTGGAGGGGGCACCGATGTCTACTTTGGGTGCATTTAAGTCAATCTCTGGTGCTGTTGCTTGGAGATCTACATTTGGAGATTTGATTTTACCATCTGGAAAGTTCAGATCCATATCTGGAGCATTAATTTTGCTTTCAATTTTGGGTGCTAAGAGACTGAGATCTGGAGCTTTCAGGTCTAGGTCAGGCCCTTGGAGATTGGCTTTAGGTGGTTTCACATTGACTTCAGGGACTGAGACCTCAAGATTTGGTGCCTTCATCTGTGCATCGAGGTCTACATCTGTCCCTTTCACTTTTGTCCCAGATATTTTAGGCATTTTGAAGTAAGGCTTTTTAACATTTGCAGATGGAGCTGCCATGTCAACATCTGGTGTCTGCATATCAATGGCTGGACTTTTAATGTCTAGGTCTGGTGAACTGATATCACCCATCATTTTTGGTACAGAGAGATTGAGATCTGGTTCCTTGACATCTAGATTTAGACCATCCAGTTCAGCTTTTGGCAGATTCACATCAACACCAGGAGTTGATACGTCCAAGTCTGGACTTTTCATCTTTGTTTTATGTAAGTTGAAATTTGGCTTTTTAAGAGTAAAAAACCTAGCCTTTACAGATGGAGCCTGAATGTCTGCATTGGGTGCTTTTATATCAACACCAGGAGCCTTTATTTCTGCCCTTGGTAAAGTCACATCTGCGTCTGGGGAGGTGAGACTCAAATTAGGTGTTGAGACACTGGCATCTAAGCCAGCCTCCGGGGTTTTAACCTTGTGCCCAAATGTGGGTTTCTTAAATGTTGGCCACTTTATTTTGCCTGAAGGAGCATCTAAATCAGGAGTTTTCATTTCTACATCTGGAGCTTGAAGATTGGCACTTGGTAGATCAATGTCAACATTCGGTGCTCTGACATCTGCATTCACCCTTGGAGCAGAAAGCTCAAGGTTTGGCGCATTTAGATTTGCATCAACCTCTGCTACTTTTACCTTTGCTGTTTTTTTATTTATTTTGGGCAGTCTGAACTTGCCAGATGGAGCCTCGATATTTGCTTTTGGTGTTTCAATGTCCAGATCTGGGCCACTGAGCTTAGGTTTTGGCAAAGTCAAGTCTACATCAGGGGTTTTGAGCTCTCCATTAATCTTTGGGGAGGACAGACCCAGATCAGGTGTTTTTAGGTCAGCGTTTATGTCTGGGGCAGATACATTTACATCACCACCAAACTTTGGTTTTTTACCATGGAGACTGAAGTTGGGAATATTAAACTTGGGAGTTTTGGTCTTCAATTCAGGTTTGTCTACATTAACAGAAACATCTGGAGTGTTTAGTCTTGGGGTGGAGACACTGACATTAGGTGCTTCGACTCTTCCAGCTGTACCGGCCCCTTTGAGTTTTGGCAGAGATGTGTCAAAAGTTGGCATTCTGAACTCTGGGGAGCTGAAGTTAGGTGTGGATTTCTTTAGATCGATATTTGGAATTTCTCCATTTACTCTGGAGGCTGTGATGCCACCCTCTAGGCTTGGGGCATTTAGCTGTCCATTTAACCTATTGACCTGAACAGCTGGTGCTTGAAGTCCTTCCTGTGCAAGCGCACTGTTCAAGCGAAGATCACCAAGTGACTAGAGAAGAAGAAGAGGGGGATGAAGACCAGGTGAGATAAGGTGAAAAAAAATATTTCTAATGATTTTCTCTTTTATTTCATTCATGAGTTTGCTCACCAGGCCAGCTTTCAGATCTTTTGAAGTCTTCAGCTCAAGGTTCTTGTCGTAGGGCTCAATGATTTTGATCAGTTTCAGCACATCGTCTTTATTGAGGTGGTCAAGATGAATAGTGGCAGAAACAAGCTGATCCCCTGCAAAAATAATAAAATAGACTGAGAATTAGGTACATTAAAGGAATCATTCACCCAAACATGAAAAGCACATAGGGTATATTCAACACATAGGGTAAATGCACTTATTGAATTGAGTTCTTTACCTTCTTTTAGATTAATTGCAGGATTTTTAATTCCTGTGACTACGACCCCTCCTTTATCGGTGTCCTCCAAAATCACACTCTCCGAGAGGGCACAAATCTGAGTTTGTCCATTCTGCAAACAGGTTAAAAGTGACTTACTACCATTCAATAGAGTACTATGTTCTATTTATAATCTCATATATGCACAATATTGTATGCATTTTTCACAAGGTCACCAACCATCTTGTCTTAGCTTCTTTAAATACAGCTGAACAAGTCAAGAAAACCAGTTCTTAGGAAATCTGTCAAAACAAAAAGGAGGACTTTTAACAATCTTTCATCATTAATGTGTCATGTGGGTATTTACTTTTAGAATAATATGAATAACAGGCCCATGGATTTAAAGCCATTTAACAAAGAATTTTATTTCAGTATTTTCAGGAACAAAAAAAGGAAGTACAGTGACTAATCAGAATTCAAATTTGAGGCTAAAGCCAGTTTCAGACCAGAGAAATCCCTGTAGCTTCAAAAGTAAGTCTTAACATACAGTCGCCATGACACCTCTCCTCCATAAATGGACATACATGTGCATGTGTGCGTGCGGTTACTTACTCGCTTCCTGTTAAACCCTTTCCCACACTCTTTCATACACTTGTTACATCTATATTGCATCATCTTCAGAAGTAAATTATAGTGATTAGGAGTAAAGCTTAAAAGTTGCAATGCGCAACACAATTTTAAATAATGAATTGGTTGATAGTTGTGTTGTTACCATCTGATCAAGGTGTTTTGAATCTTTTGAATCTCAGTTAAATAACCAATCACAGCTTTTTGGAAAAGAGAAAGAGGAAGTGGTAGAGAAAAGTCAGGAACCTCCTTCAGTTTTTCCAAGACAGAGATGCAATAGGCTGTAAATTCAGTTCCAATTAATCATTCATTCACCAAGCCCAAGTCTTTACTGGGTGTTTGTCATAAGAACAAGTAAATAAGATAAGAACATATTAATTCATGTGGTATGCATTTCTGAATCACTGCTAGGAAACAAAATATAATAAAAACAGTATAACCAACAAAAAGGTCTTTCATAATGCTTACTTTCACTTTAAATGTCAAAGGTCTGCTACCTGCTGTGTCATTTGTGTACAATTATAATATGACATCATGACAGATTTACCAAATAATCAAAAGTGGAATGTGTTCACCAGACCATTCATATTCAAAAATAGGCTTGAGGTCCAAAATCCATTGAGAAAAATGTCATTCAAACTACATTCCACTTCAATGTTTTGGATCATACATATTGAATTGACACGCCCGATAAATACTTGTCATTATAAATTGATGCAGGACTTCCTTGTTTGCATTTATTTTAGAATATTCACATCAAGGAAAAGTTACAGATGAGAAAATAGCTAAATTTAGGCCCTGATTATTTCAAGCAATCAAATTTTAGGTCTTTTTAATAATTTAATAATAATTAATAGTATAATAGAAATTAGTGGCAATCCTACTCACAATCTCGCATCAAATTTTGTGAAAAGATGTAGTACGAAGGTTTGGTACTATATTTAAAGAATTAGACAGAGGAACCTTGCCTATGTGCAAACTAGCATCTTTGGGACCAACTAACAAACAGCAAAGCAGCTTTCCACGAGCCTCTAATTCCAATTTAACAAGCGGTTTAAGATTCTTTTAAGATGGTATCTAACAGCCTGTGTATGTTTTTTTTACGTGTGGTTTGTATCTATGGAATGCTTGTGGAATGGATGGACTGTGAAGAATGAGCAGAACCTGTCTATATTCAGATGAAAGATGAGGAGATAAACACCAGGTTGTGCGGCATCTCTCTCCTCTCTCTCTCTCCCTCATGACTTGTACTACACATAACTAATATTGGTATTATATTCATGCTGTTTTGCCAGAGGGGAACAATCAACAATTCATTTTATTATTACAAATCAGCATTGTGTTCTGAAGATCTGCTCAGTAAAGCTGTGAGATTAGTCAGGGATAAGAATCATCTGATGTTTTAGCTGACTCCACCACCATAACTTCATTCCATCTCTGCCACAAACGACCCATAAGTTCCCTAAAATCTTGCTTGCAGCTGTAAATTCTTAATGTGGCTACTGTCATAAACTTTTTTCCTTTCACTGTCTGCTAGTCTTTATAATTATAGTGCATAATCGGAGAGTCCCGAGAGTTTTAGCTCAGCAAAACATCACAATATTCCTCTTGTTCACATGTTAATTTGTGATTGTTTTAAATTCTCAACAAATAATCACAGTACAACCTCTTTAGATCAACAATCAGGTCAGAGTCTACAGTCAACGCAAATATTTAAAGACAAAAAGGAAGTCTCCGCATGATCAGTTAGTGCAATCTACCTAAAACTAGACCAGTTTCACAATATTTTGTTCCATGAATATATTTTGATCTTTTGACTCAACAAAACTGTGCCAGAAAACAATTATTTGCACCAGTCAAGCAGAGACACATAATGTGAAACAATGGTACTGCAAAAAAATTGAACTATTACTTAAATTGCACTACATGATACATCTGAAGTGCGTTTAGCTAATTACAATGCTTTCTTTTTGAATATGAGCTGTACTGATCTTTAAAGCTGAGAGTGGCCCACTTACCCAATGCAGTTCATGTATCTGTAGCTGTTGATCTTGATACCTCTAAACTCCAGGTGAATATGACTTATGCCTCACGCATGCTCTTAGCCATGGGGTTTGTCACATAAATGTAAGCAGAGCCACCAAACAGGTTCTACAGCAACACGCACTGAAACTACAGAAAGATAGCAAGGAGCTTGTGTGTAGTTTTGTGGCAGAATGAAGTAACATTACATTTTTATGAACTGACATAATAGATAACAGTTCTGCTTATGTTTGATTCAGTGCTGGTGAGACATTTGAGAGTTTATGTCCAAAAAGTTCTAAAACAGTTTTAAATTCAAACTGAATTTTTAAACTGAGACTTTTTTACTTAGACCAGACAAGAGTTAATTAAAAAACAGGATCATTATCATTACATATTCTTTCCCTGTCAGAGTGATACTGAAATGAGGGTTCTGCTATGTAGTTGCCTGTTATGATTAAAAAAGAAAAGTGAGGCATATAGAGAAATTATAAATATAATGTTTCTTGAACAATCCTGCACTTGTTGATTTGTTTTCATCTCATTACGTTCTCAGATTTTACCTGTAAAGTTCGAAGAAAGGGAATATTAATAAAACTCCTTAGAAGCATAACAAAAACATATCCTCTGAAAAACTAAAGTGTGTTTTGTCAACAGTGAAGGGTTTCGATCATAGAGAGTTGTGTTGGCAAGGGTTTGGCCTCACAGTCTTGTTCCACATTCCCTTAGGTATTTTCTATGATGCATATGAATGCATAACATTGCAGGAAGGTTTAAGCCGGTTGTGTTATGATTGCAATTCAGGGACTTGATTATTTTTCAATGGTACAGGGGGCAAAGTCAACCAATGTATTCTCAGACACCTTAGGGTATGCAACATTAATGAAATACAGTACAAACAAACCCAGATTTAGAGATGTTTTGGAAATGTTGGTTTGCATTTCTAGGCAAAGTTATTTGATCAAATCAACACTCAAATCTCCAACTGGGAACTGCTGTCTTCTTGACTAGTACTGAAAGTTTGAGAAAAAATGAAAACTATGAAACCAGCTGAGAAAATATTTATGCAATGCACTCTTTGTTTAGAAATGAGGCATTCATGCATATTTAAGGCTATATTCTAATCGTTTTTGTCTGCTTCTCATCAATTGTTTTACATCCAAATTTCTAAGTAATAAGTAGTCTGTTTAGAAAACTCTGGAAAGTTATATTAGTAGTTGGGCGTTGGGCTCCAGAAATGGAGGCCTCCAACTGCTTTACTAGATCTGCATTCAATTCACTTACTGTTGTATGTATCTACAGTATTTGTCTTTTTGTCTGATTGTCAGTACTTTTTGCTGCAAATCAAAGCTTTTAATGTTGTTATTAGCCTCAGAGCTGATTGGTTTGGTTCGTGGCTCAGAACACTTTTATAAAGGATTTTTTGAATGAATGATTTTGATGCTGGTCCCTATGGGATGTTGGTGTTCTGGTGCCCTTGCTTCTTAACTAGCTTAATCACCAAGCCTCCCCTAGTTAAACAGGTCTGCTAGCTAGACCAGCATCAAACCAGCATAAACCAACTTGGACAGGCATAGAAATACAGATGGCCTTTTCAGCAGGGCTAAACATCTCAGGCACAATACAGTACATAGAATACTGTACAAATTTCAAAGCTGCATGTATGTAGTGTTATGGAAAGGTAGAGTCATTCATTTCTTTAAACATTTTGAATGTATTTATTACTCACTATTTGTTAATTTAACGTACACTCATAAACCATGCAATCATTAAAAAATATATATTGTATATAAAACGTTGTTATGCAACACTTTTTTGCTGCTGTCTCCTTAAGATGAATCACTCATTTTGTATGCTTCCTCATTTTGTAAGTCAATTTGGATAAAAGTGTCTGCTAAATGAATAAATGTAAATGTGTTTGTCATTTTAATTTATTAAAAACAGAATCCCTAGAGTGTCAGATCAAATCCTGTTGCCTATTTACGTTGAAGCAATTTGCATTCTTAAAGGGAGTCAAATCATTGTAAACAGAGCACAAATCCAAGAGACACACATCATCAAACCTCATTGGCTTTTATATGTCTCGCAACCAAATATCATGATGTCATGACAACAACCAATGAGGTTTGATGTAATTGATGTGTTTCCATAATGGATTTTTCCTTTGTTTGCATGTGTTAATCAATGATTTATGATGCTGAACACTGACCTTTGAACAATGTGCAGCATCAATCTGTTCAATGTCCAAATTGAATGTATGGCTTCAGAACATTTAGAAAATGGCGCACAAGTCACATGGACAATTTCTGGGTGCTGTCATTAGCTTTAAAGTGAGCCATTACAACTGCTATTGTATTGAAATCAGTGAAATAAACATTCTTTCAAGAATGTTTGGAGCGACGTGAGTTTGGAGCGACATGAGTGTGAGTAAATAATTTTGGGGTTAACAATTCCTTTAAAGCCAGGAATTCAAGTGTTAAATTTTAAAAAATAGAAATGTCAATACATCCTCTCTGAAAACATCTCTTACATGACTGGACACAAACACACAACCACTCATCCTCACAATAGAGTGTTTGCTGGAATTTGTCCACAGAGACAATGTTTAACTTAGAAACTATACTGTGCCTTTGTAAATGTTTTGACTTTACAACCCTGTACAAATATAAAACTGCATGAATAGAATGAGATTGTAGAGATTGTAGGTAAACAATTCAAGGCGCCAGTAATGTGTTTGATTTGGTGTTAGTCAGCAGCGCTTTTATCAACAGTGTAAATGAACTTAATGTTTTCCAGTTTAACTGTGTACACAGCAAAGCACCCCTTGAATGGACTGTCTTGAACAGCCACAGATATATTACAGAACCTCAACTGAAAGTGTTTGAGAGACGAAAGCACCTCATCTGGTTACACTCAACTAATTCATAAAGATTAACTGTGGCACTGAGCTTGTGCAGTTGTTGCTACATGTCTACAGTAAGAGCAGTATTTTAGCCTTAAGTAAGGACTTTGGAGTTGAGTCTTTGACTTTTATTCATTCACATTACATATTAGTGTCTGGGCATCAGGTATGAACTTGTCTCCATCATAGTGTCTATGTAATAAAACAACCTGCAAAGAAAGAAACTTCTCCAGTCGTAGACGTGTTAAGGACTTGCCACTAAATAAAGGTATACTTTCCCCGAAAATTACAATTCTGTCATCATTTACTCATCATCACGTTGTTCCAAACCCATTTTACTTCTTTTGTGGAACACAAAAGGAGATGTTAGGGATATGTTAGCCACAGACATCAATTATTTTCATTGTAAGGAGAAAGATTAAAAAGTAAGTCAACTTGAGGGCAAATAAGTTACAGAATTTTCTTTTTTGGGTGAACCATCCTTTTGGGGAAGCGTGTTGAACTATATAGAGGTGGGTTGCAAAAATGCTGGACAGAATGTTGATTGCAGACAAAGACACAGGTGTCTGAATGAGTACAGCTAACTCAAGATCAACACAAAAAGAACATTTTACTCAGTTTGGTCTTCTATGTTGTAAGTTAGATTCTTTGGGGATTTGTGTTGGCTGTCTCACTATGGCACTATGTGATAGTACGAAATGTAGTTGAGCAATTGCAGTGTTTGCATTATGAAGACACATTTTTCACATTGCACACAGCTCCATTGGTAAAGTACTCCATGTTTCAGATGCCTTTGATCTGGTTGTTACAAACTCACATTGTTTAAAGAAACACTAACTAATGATTAAGGTGAAAAAAATGCCACAAATAGTTCATGCCACAAGATAACAAGCTTATTTAAAAAATTGTTTATAAAATTCTTAAATGTTCTCATTGTTGCATGTAGCAGTTAGCAACATATCAAAACTGCTTTTGTTTTCATGTGTGACATCACAATCAGTGAGTCAAATCAAATGAATGATACAGTCACAGATACAATTTTGTTTAAAACTTCTGAGAGTACATTCCTGGTGAACAATGTTGTTAAGGTGGTCCGCTAGCTAGACCAGCATCAAACCAGCATAAACCACCTTGGACCGGCATAGAAATACGGCTGGCCTTTTCAGCAGGGCTAAACATCTCTGGCTCAATACAGTACATCAGATACAAATATGTGGGTGAAATGTCTACAGAGTGGCACCAAAAGCAAGTTGTACTTTAGTTGTAAATGATGTAACATGCATAGGAATGCATATGTTGTAACCTCTGATATTATTGAATTCATCATGGTTTATGTGAACCTATGCTCTTCTTTTGGTAAGAAAGTGTCTGCCAGGAACATAAACAAATCAGTATTTTTCTAACAGCTCTCACACAACCAAAGCGATATAATATAGGCACTGTGATTTTAGCACGTTTACACTGAACGCCCTTTTAATTATAACTCTTGTTACCAGACTGTCCCACACTGCCTAAACCAATTTAGTAAGCAGCTAGCTTATGATTCACTGCAAAGTGATACAGAGGAGGACAAAATCTATATATGCTAACAGTTTTAAATAACACAGAAGAGAGGAAATATTTAAAGGTTATCTAACCACAGATACACATCTCCAGATGCAGAAAGACAGAGCACTGGGTCAGGGTCAAAGTAAGGTCAGGTATAGTAGACTTCCTGTGTTGTAGATTGGGATTTAAAGTCATGTTCATGTCATCTTGAAAATAAGATGTGTAGGCATTCCAAATTGTATCATTGTTCATTCATATATTTCTGTTGTTCAGAGTTTCCATCAGTACATTTACATGCGCAGTTATAATCGAGCTATAGTCAACACAGTTGAGTTACAGACTTTTCCTGTCTAAGTATACATAACACAGTGCTTATTGAATATTTAAAGGTAGGACTCAGCTTTGGAGAAGTCAGGATTACATGTTGCTTGGCATTTCTTTGCACAAATCCAAGGCCAATTATGGTCCAATTAATGTGTTTACATACTGGACAAAGCCGAGCTAAAATCTCATTATCTTTGTCTGTTTTAGGTCTCATTAACTAGCCTCTTCAACCCAATTCTGCTGCTATTAGGTATAATAGGTGGGTGACAAGTGATTTTGCCAAGTAGGACATGTTTCAGGATGAACATCTTTTGCCTGACCTCGATCCTAACCATTAACCCCTAAAATCAGATGGAAATTGGTGACCATGATTTAGCACATGGTCCTGCATCAATATCCTTGTTGGTCCAGGAACAACATTCTTTTTAATCATCAGGTTTTAGGGCTAAATTCAGGATTAATGTTAGATTTAGGTTTAGAGGCTTGTACACCATTCTTATCAAACTTATGGTTATGGTTGTTCCATGAACACATCCAAATTGGCAAAATCATGGTGACCAGTGAAATTATATGTTTATTAGAATGTTGTTGAAGAGCCTAACATCAACCCTTAATCATACCCCTAAAATCTAATCTGATAGGAATGTTAATCCAGAAACGTCCAGTTTGTTCAAATATGGTCAGTTAGCGCCAACTTCAGGGTGTCATCACTTTATACCTCTATACACATGTTCTGGACACATGTCTGTCATTCCAGTTAGTTTTAAGTCTTTCCTATAACATATAATGTCATAACATATATTGTCATTTAATCATCTGTTGCTAGTGCTGCACAGTATCATTTGAAACTAAGGTGTGGCATACATTTCAGATGAATGCCACCACTCCACATTCTCCTGCGGGTATTCGTACCTCAGAAACATTGCACAGTTAAATCCAAAGAGGGACCAGCACCCTGAAAAGACCCCTGTTCTTATGTAGATATACAGTGGACAGGGTTTATAAATGGTAAGGTTGTAGTTTCAAAACCTGCTGTGGGGAACCTATAAACTAGTTACAAGAGAGTTCTACTGAAAGGTTCAATCAATGATTTGCCCTGTAGCAATTTGTTAATTTGTGAGAAGATTGAAAAAACAGTAGGTGTACTTTAAACCACAACCAAGAGTGAAAAATTAATTGTTCATATACCTGTTAAGCTAGCGACATTGGATATGTTTTGTTTAGTAGGCTTGTCCTCTAACATTCCATCAACATTCCATCAAATCTGACATAAGCTCTTTATTTTTTTACATGTACATGTGGTGTTTGACGCATGAGAACAACGCAAATTTTATTTTATAGAACAGAAAGTTCTGACCGAAATCATTTTTGCACCTATGGAACTATAGTTCCTCATAGCTCCTACTCCAGAGTAGGTACTTTTGGGAGCATATAGGGCCTGTGGGATGTGCTGCAGCCTGGGATTGGTCAAAATAATGCACAAAGCATTGAGTGAGGAGTTGACAGCTGCCATTTGTAAACAAACTTGCAGCTCCTTGCCTGCTACAAAGAGGACTAAACTAACATAAAACCAACAGAGTATCCAAAGAGAATCACCCGTTTCATGCATTTGCGTGTTTATATTTAAGGGGTGTGCATAGCTGGTGCGTAATTTATGGGAGACACACTGCAAGTTTTCATTGCATCTGTTTTTTTATTTAGTATTTCAGAACAGTCATTTATGTGGAGTCAGAAAATATTTTATTTTAAAAGATAGTGTTGATAAATAGATTAATATTCCATTTTCAACATGTTGCCCTGCTGAGTTCGGCGCCTTGTCTGATCGTCTGAGTGGTAGTCTGACCGCCTTGTCACACAGCAACTTTTAAATAGCTGTCAATTTGGGCTGGGTGGTTTTTCCGATTAATTTGAATTTGCGTTTTGACACTATTTTTGTTTTGAAAATCGAGATTTTGCAAAAAATATCGCAAATACTATAGTTAGATACATTGTAAATCCATGAAAGGCTGAATAAGGAAGAGAAAAATCATTCATAGCGCTTGTCTTAATGCCGCTCTCAAAATGAGCTGCATGTGTGTGGCAAGCTCCAAATACTGTAAACTTGACAAGTTAACAACACTGAGACTGATATAAAAGACAGCGGTAATATTCCCAGTAGGACTGTACACAGTGTGATTGTAGCTCAGCTTCAACCATCATGCAGGTATACACCGTCTTAAGCAGCGTTCACACTGCCAGTTACTTTGTCGCTGCATGTCAACAGTGGCTGGCGGTTAGGTCGCTAGTTGTGTGTATGGAGAGTCTAAACAGCACTGTTTCTTTACACTTAATATTATTATTAAAATATTAGGATCACCTGAGCTCTACCATCTTCTATCGTATTGGCTGTCGCTCACTAAAGTCACACTTCATTTGCGTTAAGTTAAACATTTCTGAACATTGTCACATCGCTGGACACGCACACATCCGGTCGCCAATGGTCGCCATCGCTCTTGTTGCCGGAAGTCACCAACTCTCAATGAAAATGAATGAGATGAGGTCGTTGTGTCGCTGCATGTTGCTGGCAGTGTGAACGCAGCTTAAAGACCATAACTGGCCTCGGGTGCGCATGTTGATGAACGGTGTCATTTAGTTTCTTTTTACCCATAATAAAGTGTTAGTTACGTGACAGTTATGGGCGCTAAATTTCAAATTATATGGATAGGCTATATATGGGAGAATCAAACATATGCGGCTGCTTTTGACAAGATGATTCAGATAGATCGCCAATTATTGATTTGTTCTGCGACATGTTTCAACTGGTAAATTATTTTATATTGCTGCGCTGCTCAGCGTGAACCGATAGAGGGCGTGTCTCTATCTGCTGGGGTTTATACACAAAACATTTTACACAATGAGTACTTTCTAGATAAACTTGATAATTTATAGATATTGATGTCTAGATAAATCTCTAGTTAGACTTGTTTAGATCAAATGAATACCTTCACTGGCTAAGAAATATTTTGCCGTTTTCTTATTCTATTATTTCGAAACATCTGACATCCAACATTTATTGGATTTTAATTAAATTTACATTTACACTCTGTAGACAACTTCCCCCTGTGGTGCATTTGTAAATTTTCTTGCGCACCTTTGTTTCCTATAATGAAAAGAACGAATGTGGATTTCACTAAGCAGGTTGCCTTGCATTATAATAAAGAACACACAATTTGAATCATGTTGTACCAGCCGAAATGCAAAGTCTTGCAACAGTTGGATGTCACTGTGTTGGTTGATTTTATTTCTTTTTTTTTAGTCCCACAGCAACCCTACACCTATGCCTATTAAACAATAAAAAATGAAAGGTTTGCAAAATTATTACATATACCACAAATTAAAAGTTATAGCATATGTTATAGGCTAACCGCTTAGCTTGTGAGCAAACTGGAGGAAACAGCAGATAATTTTTTTATCTCAGGGGGGCTGGGTAGCTCAGCGAGCAAAGATGCTGACTACCACACCTGGAGTTGCAAGTTCAAATCCAGGGCGTGCTGAGTGACTCCAGCCAGGTCTCCTAAGCAACCAAATTGGCCTGGTTGCTAGGGAGGGTGGAGTCACATGGGTTAATCTGGTGATTGCAATAATGTGGTTCGCTCTTGGTGGGGCACATGGTGAGTTGTGTGTGGATGCCGCGGAGAATAGCGTGAAGCCTCCACACGCACTATGTTTCCGTGGTAACGCGCTCAAGCCACGTGATAAGATGCGTGGATTGACAGTCTCGGACGCAGAGGCAACTAAGATTCACTACGCCACCCAGATTGAGACAAGTCACTACAACACCATGAGGACTTAGAGCGCATTGGGAACTGGGCATTTCAAATTGGGGAGAAAATAACAAAAATAAATGTTTAATCTCACCTTTTATATATTCGGTTTAATAATATGATATGTGACATTTAGTTTAAGTTGTTCTTTGTCAAATTTTCAGTTAAGAAAACAGGAATCATATAATAAATGCAAAGGATAAAAAATTATATATATATATATATATATATTTATTTTTTATTTATATATATACACTCACCTAAAGGATTATTAGGAACACCATACTAATACTGTGTTTGACCCCTTTCGCCTTCAGAACTGCCTTAATTCTACGTGGCATTGATTCAACAAGGTGCTGAAAGCATTCTTTAGAAATGTTGGCCCATATTGATAGGATAGCATCTTGCAGTTGATGGAGATTTGTGGGATGCACATCCAGGGCACGAAGCTCCCGTTCCACCACATCCCAAAGATGCTCTATTGGGTTGAGATCTGGTGACTGTGGGGGCCATTTTAGTACAGTGAACTCATTGTCATGTTCAAGAAACCAATTTGAAATGATTCGAGCTTTGTGACATGGTGCATTATCCTGCCTCAAGGTTGTGCGTGTTGTGGCTTCACAAATGCTTTGCTGCATACCTCGGTTGTAACGAGTGGTTATTTCAGGCAAAGTTGCTCTTCTATCAGCTTGAATCAGTCGGCCCATTCTCCTCTGACCTCTAGCATCAACAAGGCATTTTCGCCCACAGGACTGCCACATACTGGATGTTTTTCCCTTTTCACACCATTCTTTGTAAACCCTAGAAATGGTTGTGCGTGAAAATCCCAGTAACTGAGCAGATTGTGAAATACTCAGACCGCCCGTCTGGCACCAACAACCATGCCACGCTCAAAATTGCTTAAATCACCTTTCTTTCCCATTCTGACATTCAGTTTGGAGTTCAGGAGATTGTCTTGACCAGGACCACACCCCTAAATGCATTGAAGCAACTGCCATGTGATTGGTTGATTAGATAATTGCATTAATGAGAAATTGAACAGGTGTTCCTAATAATCCTTTAGGTGAGTGTATATATATATATATATTAGCCAATAGAACTGCTTTATGATCCAAGTTACTTGAAGTGGGTACGTCATGTAGTTGGGTGTTCCGTGTAGTCTTGCCAGACGCACAGATACATTTGGGCTTTTTACCACCATATAGGGTGTAGTTCCCTGATAGTCCCAACATCTAACAGCAAGGTACCACAGACTATGATGATGCATTTCCGCCTTATGTAGCATCGTATATCTAGCAAACTTTTTTTTTAAATACATACAAAAATATTTAGTGTAAATGTATAATGTGGAATTCTTTTTAAAAACGAGTTGCCACAGCTGACACAGGTTTCTCATACAGCTGCTGATGGAGTGACAGAAAATTTGGCTACTTTCATCTAACTGCTGAAATCCACTGCTCTCTATTTTTAATTTTCATTTGGAAAGCTGTGAAAGCATAATAGTGGATATTTTCTTTTACTGTTGTAGCTGTGTAAACAAAAATTATATTTGCTGTGGTCTCCCATTCACTGCTATTCAAATTTATCTTGCTATCATTTTACTTTTGCATTCCAAACCCATATTTGTGAAAAGGGTCCATTCCTGACCCCCTTGGTCACTTTCATTCTAATCCTGACTTTAGAGCACCGCAATGGATAACTAAACTGTAAGCATATCAACAAGTCTGGATCGGTTTAGTGCAGTCACTGTTCAGACAGATGATGGAAATGCACCTCATCTTACCTACTAGATGTTGCTTCAGATAATATCAACTCTGTATATTAAACTGGGATAGAAGAAACTATTTTAACACTGAAAAGGTTTCATACTTCAGCTTTAAAGGGGACATGAAATTTCTTTAGTTTTATCTTCCCTGAGGTTCACTGATAATGTTAGTAAAGTTCTTTTTTTTGCATTAAAACTTTTGTATTGCATAAAATTTTTTAGTAATAAATGATTATTTTCCACCGTTTTTGGTCCTCTGTCTGAAATGCTCGGTTTCGAAAGTTTGCGTCGACAGCCTCAAGCTGTTGCATCATGTCAACGGATGCCCAGTGCAAACAGGATGTCAGCACTATAAACTATCACACAGTCATGACATATGAAATATTCATGAATTGAATGGTTTACTCAAGGTTTTTGCAATTGCATCAAAATGTTTCAACTGCACCATCCTTCAATAACAGTTCCTTTGCAAAGATTGAATCATATTGTATGAGCCGAACATACATTCCACTCTAAAATACACTGAAGTTACCAGTTTCCATAATCATTCCTTCATGTTTTCATACACAAATAACTAAAAATAGCACGATACAGTATGTATATAAAACAAGTGGTCAAAGACGTCTGTCTGTGCATGTTTATGTAGAAACATTTATTAATACAGACAGGCACACAAAGGTGTCTTGTGCAAGTCCATTTAGGATGAATCTCCCATGACAGGCCCCATCTCTCTCCACTTCAACTGTGCAACGATGGAAAAATAGGCATTGCATATGCATATGCATATGTATTTGGTCCTTTTGACAAGTTCCACAAATTTCAAATGAGCTGTTTTTAAAGCTTGGTTTATATAAATGCTCTTTTTCTATTAAGGAGGAAGTTTCAGTTCTGAAACTGAAAGGTTTTTATCGTACAATGACCCCTTATATGTCAAAAGATCAAGTAGATTTTGATTCCTCAAAGCCCCTTTAAGATTAAAATCACAACTGCATTACAGTGCAGCACATATTAGAAAACAAATGTAGACACAAGATAGAGAATAGTGAATTTATTGATTCAAATAAAAGAAAATTCATAATTATACTAAAAACTTTTATTAGATTTATTGTACAAAAAACATGAACATACACAATATGTTACAATGACTATGGCTGGTAACCATTTTGTAACTCTTAATGAAACAATGGCTTTAATAAAAGGTTACATGTCATTTTGTGTTGATAAGAATCTCTTTATCTGATTCAGCAGCCGTTTCTGTCATCACATTCTCTTTGACTGGTGACATTGGCTCTCCTTTCCTGCAAGTGCTTAGCTTTGGATTGTCCCTGAAACAAACACATTTAATATATTTAAAAGAATTGCTTGTAGCCATAAAATAAGGCAAATTATTTTTCGAAAAAGTAAAAAGTTAGTTTAACACTTTTAAGGACTAACAGACCCAAAAATAAATGTGTATATAACTCTAAATTTCATGTCATTCCAAACCTGTATGATATACTTTCTTTTGTAGAAAACAAAAGGGGATATTTTGAAGATTGTACAATGTAAGCCTAGAGTGACCAGGGCCTTCAGACTTGGCGAATTAAGGCACATGGCACATAATGTCATTGCCGCTAAACAACATTCATTCTGGAAATTGATCGCAAAGCATAATGAATAATTATGTATTTTTCTGCATGTTCCTCACACTAAGGTATTAATATGGCTACTTAAGAGTACAAAAGTCATAAAGAGCTTGACAGAGTCTTGTCACTAAACAAGTTTACATGCACTTAAGAAAACGGTTTATTCCAGGGTTTTTGCAAAAACGCACCGTTCTGAAACGTCATGTAAATGAGAATGCCAATTTTCTACACCATTTAAAGGAATAATTCACCCAAAACGTAAATGATAACCAAATTGAAGAGTTTTAGGATTTCATTTCAGGCCTCCTCCTCCTTTAAATAATGCAAGTGAATATACTCCCATTTTTTGACGGTCCAAAATGCATATTTAGGGCCAAAATCCAAAAATGCTGACTCAAGTCGACAAATAAAGTTCATCTGAACCCAAACAATTAATTATTTTTAGAAACAAAACAATACTTGTATAATTTTTAACTACAAATGTTCACTTCCGTACATCTCTATGTGTGGCCTGAGGGTGAGTAAATATTTTTGGATGTACTATTCCTTTAAGGAATTGAGAGAAAGCAGTTTAACACACCTGGGTTTCTCCCAGAGAACGTGGCTTATGTGGTCATGTAAACACATAAGTGCCGTTCTTACAGGTTGAGGAGTACGCATGTGCGTGACCAAACCGGATAACAAGCATCATAAGATGGAGCCATATATCATATCAGTCAACAAAGTGGAAAGAATTCAACATTTCTGGGAGAGCAGTGTAAAAAGCACATACACTATAAACTATACCCATTTATACATACTAATGTCAAATATTGACTGTCCCTCACGTCCGTGTATAAGCACTCCTACATTTGGGGAATCCCAGAGTTTTATCTAAGAAAAACCCACTATTGCAGTGCAATTCTCCAGCAGATCATGATGGAATGTTAAGGGAACAAACATAGCAACAACTCTGGAATATCTGGAAGTAAAGCGAAGCAACAGAGAATAAAATAGCAAAGTCTTCCTCGGATTCTATTTTTATTATGTACACAAGCATCGTGGGGACATTACGTTTGCTGTAGAGAAAGCTGTTTACTGACCGAGCCGCATACATATTGGAGTAAAGAGTATGCCGGTTACACAGTGCATGTAAAAATGAACGCCATTTTCTTGCAATAAGCTGTTTTCTGGGGTCCATGTAAGCATAGACACTGTATTCTCTCACTGTATAGAAAAAGAGCAGTGGGAACATTCTTCAAAATGTATCTTTTTGTGTTCCACAAAAGAAAGAAAATATAGATTTGAAATTACACTGGGGTGAGTAAATGACAATTTTATTTTAGGTTAACTATTCCTTTAAAACTCAGGATGACATAATGACATTAACCTAAAAGCAAACTAACAATTTTGCTCCAGTAAGCAACGCACCATGACAGAAAGTAAGGAATGAGAGAGGCAACCATCAAATACTGTACTTCCCTAGTTTCACCCCAGCCCTTAAACTTACTTGTCCATGTTGAATTCACATGTCAATTAGACTCCTCCCCTTTTACCATCCTTTTAAACCTGCACTGACTCAAGCGCTCAATATTCAACTTTAAGGGCATCTCCCAAGCATTGCATAATAAGAATATATATCCTTTCAAATTCAGAACCAGACATCACCCTTCTCTGAATTACTACAATCACTCTCCCTTAACTTAAGCAATCAGTTACACCTCTGTTATGCAGGTATAGTAACCACACCACTCCCATTACGTCAATCTTTTTGAGTTGACAGGTTTATGACACCACCCATGCTGGGCACAGTTGGTACCGACAGCCATAAAGACACTACAATATAGGTTTACTTGAACAGTAGGAAAGTTAAATCTTTTATTTGCATGTCAGGGCTTAACAAAAAGAATGGCCCGCTGGCCCAGGGCCAGTATATCAAACTGCCACTTTCCTCAATTAGCCAGTGAGGATGTTGCACTACATCATATGTTCGTTAATCAAGTGTCATTATGCCTTGCGAACTTAAAACTTTTGCTTTGCATTGTTTTTGTAAATCCGGCTAATTTAATAGTCACCATGGTAATGTTATCTAGCTGAAGAATGACTTCTGATAGTCTTGGATAGTCAGAGTGGGTTAAAACTTATGAACAAATCAGTATTATTCAGCACCACAAAAATCATTTTTAAATAAGTGTGTTATGAATGTATTGTTCTCATATTATATTATACATTTTTCTAACATATATGTTGATAAACATAATATGCATTATTTTTAATGGATAGGCCAGGGAAAAAAATCTTTACTGTTAAGCACTGCATACTTTCTCTGTCGTGAAGAGAAACACCCAGAATGACTTACTTCTTGAAGCTGAAGGCCTCCCAGAGGCCGCTGATGGTGGCTTGCAAGCCAGGACTGTTCTCATTGTTGACTGCATTTTTTTTCCCACTCTGCTTCTTTCTCAGTCCGCTGGGTCTTGCGGGGGCAGAGGTCTCAATTTTACCACCTTTACCCTGCCCACAAGGCTGCTTCCGGGACAACCCTGAAACCTAAAGAACAAGTTGAGGAAATCAGACTGAGGGTGGGGGTGTGGGGAAAGAGCAATAAAAGAATTAATATCAGAATGTCATATCAATGTTTCGTTTTCCTCCCCCGAACATATGGTGTAAGGGAAAGGAAATACAGATTCTGTGGTTTTGGTTATATTAAGACAATCATGATAAGACAGACGTGCCTTTGCTCTATTAAGAGCAGGTTTGAACTTGTCTGTGGGAGAACTGCTAGGGCTGTTGGAGCACTCTGACTCTCTCTCCTTCTCCTTCAAAGACGAAAAATAAAGAGAAAAGGTAATTAAAACAAACTGAAGAGTAATGTATTACCAAAAGCTAGATTTTTTTTAGGGGTGCTTTCTAATGCAAAACTCACCTCCATGATGCTAAGATGCTGTGGGTGGCACCAGGGCATCACTGTGTGGTTGCCAAGGTGTTCGGTTTGTTTGTTAGCATATTGCTTTGCAGTTACTAAGATGTTCTGGTTGTTTGCTTATTGGCCCAAGTCAAAAGAGCCTAGCCCTAGTCTATGATATTTTGGTCCATGGATATGGCTTGGGTCCCTCTTTTAATAAAAATCTATGGTGTGCTTCAGAACGTTTTATGGTCTGCCCAACAAAAATCCTGAATCTCATCATTTAGAAACATACCAGCACATGTCTCCTTAACAAGCCTGACTTTTTGTTTTATGTATTTAAGTAAGATAATACCTAATAGTTTCATACTTGCCTTGCAAGCACCGCTAATGAAAATAGACCGAAGAATAATATTATTACTAGGGCTGTCGATTTAACGCGTTAATTCAGTGCGATTAATGTTATAAAAAATAACTCGTTAAAAAAAAAACTTGTGCAATTAATCGCAATGCCCCCATATAAGGAAAATTCCTGAGAAATGCAAGCTTGTAGTACCACCTGTTTACTCCAGAGGGCAGTAAGTGAAACTTCAGCTGTGTGCAATGCGCAGTTTATACAGTGAAGAAAACAATCTTCAGCAGGAACACAAACATGTGTTACGTTCTTGCGTTCAAAACACTTGAGAGCGCAAATCCGAACTAAGGGATCTCACGATGTGTTTAAAGATTGAGTATTAAACTATATTTAACTTGACACAGTGAACTAAAAATGTTATGTTTATGATGTGACGCACCGAGACGCTACACAAGCATGTCTGACGCAGGTGTTCATCGACGGGTCCTTAACCCTTGTGCATCCTTGTGGACATTTTTGGCTTTTTCAGTTTTGTTTTTTTGATAACTTTGTCTGTGTTAATGCTAACTGCATAAAATTTTCCACAGGTGTGAATTTTTATTGGAATTTTAATATTTCACCCTATTTTCTTTAAAAAAATATTTTTTGCACTAGTTACACAAAATACTCCCTCTTAGCGTCGTTTTGAACAAAAATGGCACATTGAAACCCATTAAAACTGCGATTTTTAATCCCAGTGCCATTTAACTACAAAATTATGCAATCTTGTTTAACATGCTTTCATTATGTTGGCAAGGCTTCAAAATTTACATTTTAAATATTTTTTACCAGATCGTGCCATTTTTTCAGGTTTGGCATATCATCGCTTTTGTTGTTGTTTTCTGCTGTTTTTGGCTTATGCATATTATAGAGCCAATTAGATACATTATGAATATAATTGTGTGAGTGTGTTGGTATGGATTTCAGAGTGTGGTTTGTATGTGTCTGAGGCTCTAATAATAAAAATAAAAAAAATTCTGTTTAGCATTTATTAAATTGAAAATAATTATAATTATTATATTTTTTATAAAAAACAACAGTGGCATTATGTAAACAAACCGGCGTTTAAAGTGTTAAAATTCTGAAAATAAATGAATGTTTGGTAACTATGATTAGAACTGATTCTGGTTAAAATATAAGTCAGTGAAAGTAGAAAAAATATTATTCTATAATATTTTTATGACACTTTTTGACATGGCCATTTTTGTCCATTATGGACCTAAGTGGTAGCTTTTTTTTAAATCTGATACTGCATAAAAAATATGAAAGCATCAAAATGAATGTTGTTGTTAATCATTGACATATCCGAGGCTCTAATAATCAAAGAAAAAAATTCTGCTTAGCATCTATTAAATTGAAAATAATTACGATTTTTCATTTTTTCCTAAAAAAACAACAGTGGCATTATGTAAACAAACCAGCGTTTAAAGGGTTAAAATTCTAAAAATGAATGAATGTTTGGTCATTATGATTAGAGCTGATGCTGGTTAAAAAAATTATGTCAGTGAAAGTGGAAAAAAATATAAATTATAATATTTTTATGACAGTTTTTGGACATGGCCACTTTTGTCCATAATGAACCTATGTGTAACTTTTTTTAATTGATGCACAAGGGTTAAACAAGCCCTCATAATAAATCTCCAACTGATTGACAAATTCACTTGTGAAATGGATTGCTGTGAACTGTATGCCAATGATTGACTTATGTAAAATAATATGGTAGTAAACAATACATTGTATTCTAAAGCCGCTTTTTGTATTGTCTCATCAATGATTAACTCTTCTGCTACAAAAATGTAATGAATTTTTATTATCTGAATATTTTTTATTTTACATATAAATATTTAACAATTATATAATTGTTAAATATTTAAAGATAACTATGTATAATTATTTCATCATTATATATTTAATTATTGTTAAATGAGGGGCTTTCTCAGCAAATATTTGTATATACGATTAATTAATCGGGACATCATGTTATTAATTCGATTAAAAATTTTAAATCGATTGACAGCCCTAATTATTACCAAACAATAAAAAAAAAAATTTGGGACATTTACTCACTTTATCAGATGTGTCATCTGTCAGTTGGCAGCTAGTAAAGAACACTTCCACATCAGCAGGAGTGCTGCTGGACTGAGAGAAATAGGCACTGTCCTGAGATGGAGGAGAACTGGGAGATTTCTCAGGATCCTCACTGCCCTCTACAGGAGAAGATAAGAAAGACAGCTTCCCAGATTCTGCCCAGGTGAATGCCTTCTTTCGGTGGAACTGCTGCAAAGTGGACAATCCTGATGGGGTGGAGGATGATCCCAGTCTGTCTGTGGTGGAGGTGGGTGGATTTGAAGTAATTTTATTGAGTTCTCTGGTGTTTCCTGACCAGGTGAAAAGCCCCAGACCCTGACTAGCAGGCCTGGGGGAGTGGGAGGGTGATGCAGGGGGGCTGGATGACTCATCTTTAGCCTGTTCTGCCTCTGTGTTGGGCTCCTGACATAATGATGGTGTTTCACTAGATTCGGAAAGACACATCTCTATACACTCTTCAGGTGGAGATAAACCTTGTTTTAATGTGGCTTCCTGTGTCTGTATCACACTTGATTCACCATGGCTGAAGAACCTGAAGGAGATTCAGAAAAAGGGTTAAAATGGGATTTTGGAGATGGGGAAACCCTAAAATATGGTTTTGGTGCCTTGTAACAAATTAGTCTAAAACATTAGCAAAGATAAAGATATCATCTTAAATTTAAAAGAGAAAATTAAAAGTTAAACAGTATAGGAATAAATTAACTTCAGAGCTACAGCATACATTCCTATAGTACATTTCCCATCATGCTCTTTTACCTGCTGCGTGTGCCCTGTTCTCCAGTGCCATCCTCCGATTGGTTCCTCCACTGCAGCAATGTTGCAAAGCGGTTTCGAGGCTGGGGCTGAACGGTTGTGATGCTACACCTGTTATCCTTTGGAACACTGGATTCTGTGACATCCAGTCGGTCAGTGGCATGTGAAGTTTCAGTACAGTGTCTCTTTACACTTGCTGAGTACTGCCCTAATAGGTCATCCACGGAGAGACTGGAGTCTAACCAAAGACAGAATATTTCTAAATATAATTAAGTATTTACTTTTAACATACATAAATACATACATACATACATACACTCTAAAAACAATGTCCATAATTTTAATGATAAAAGACTGTAAAAATGCTACAGTAGAAAAGAAAAAGGTTAATTGGTTAAAAGGTCAACTTAAAATATACAGTAAAACATTATCATAAATGTAACAAAATACATGTAATTTTACAGTAAAATGTTGTAAAAAATTGTTTGAGATGTAAAAATTATAATTTTACTGTATAATTAACATAAAAAAATTATTTCATGTTTAACAAGAGAGTATGTGTACTTTTTACGGTAAATTATTGTTAAAATTACTGTAAAAAACAGTAATCGGGCATTCCCAGAATTCCCGATCACATTTTATTATATTTTATGGGATTAGTTATGTTTCTTCTAATATCAGTTATGTACTTTGGGGTGTTCCATGTTATATGTAGTTTAAAATAATGCAATTAATATGAACTAATTTCACGTTAACCTGATGGTGTTTTGCGTTTGTGTGAGTGACACTGTGCACACAGTCTCTACATGTTTAATGGTCATTGATCCTGGAAGGGCCACTGTTGATTGTCATCATGTGCCTCTCTGCAATTACTACAGTGTTTAACAATACATTATAAAGTGAAAAGAAGAATTTTACAGTTCCATAATGTTAGTGTATAATGTTTATATTACTTAATAATATAAATGGTAATGAACTGTAAAATTTTCAGGCATCAAAATTACATCCCGTAAAGCCTGAAACATTGTCACCGTAATTTTTACGGTAAATGTTTGGCAACCACAACTGCCAGTAATTTACGGTAAAGTTTACAGATTTTGTTTTTTTTATAATGTAGATCCTAAGAAAACAAGGTCATGATTCTGGAGACATGGGACAAAAATGTCCCAGCAACATTTCCATCCTGAAATTAATTAAGAGTAGAATGGTCTTAACATAAATGTAGCATTTCACTTGATCCTCTCTTTATCAAGAATATTACATTACATTATTCCTATCTACCCCTAAAACCACCTCAGTCCTCAGACTATAACTGAATACCTCATAGAGAACAAATCTACATTTGTATCTTTAAACACCCATCAGTACGTTTCTCATGATTCACCTTCATGACATCTAGGCCTGCTTACCTTCACGGGGTCTTTTCACCTGTGACTCTCTCTGAGACAGTTTCAGACTCTGCACGCTGACAACCCTCTCTTTGCCCCGGGTGGGAGGGGGTCTTTTGGTGGTGGCAGGACTCTGTGGCTGGGTGTTGCCTGGTTCATAATTCTTGCTCCAAATACTTGTCCGCAATGGGCCACTGCTGTCACATTTGTTATTCCAGCTACTACTGCGAGCAGCTTTAGGGGGCTGGAGGTAAGAGTCAAGAGAGGTAAATGCTATTTTGCTGTGATATCAAGCATATGGTTCAAATACAGATAAAGGGAAATTTGCAATTACCTGAGTTTGAGGCACATCAGGATTAAAGTCATCTATCCTTTGCATTGTGTTAATGTCCAGATTCCCAAGAGCCATTTCCATACCTTTCACATCTCCTACATTACTGCATTTGAAGTTCAGGTGGTGAAAGCTTTATAACAAGTAAATTAACTCTAAATGTGATGCGTGTGATTTTCCGATGTTAATACTTTATTCTAACTCACCTTAATATCAAACAACTATAACCATTTTTCAGCCAATTCCCTAAATATATCAAGCCTTTGGCACTATCAAAATATTGCTCTGTTTGTTTGAGCATCCCAACATAGCAACATTGGGCTCATCCAATTGGGTAAGTTTGGTATTGGACCATCTGTTTTAACAAAAGAGTGAATCAGTGCCCGCTCACTTTTTAAGCCGCCTGGGTTCCGGAATAATTTTTCCCATAAATATGTTTCCATAGCCTTTTCATAAGATCATTCATAAAAAGGGTTTTAAACTATGAACCAAACCAACCAGCTCCGAGGTAAAATCACAACATTACAAAATAAAATTAAAATCTGACAAAAAGACAAAGGTAAAATAATTTGTGTACTTACTGTCTTTCACAAGTGTACAAAATACAATCCCATGAAGCATTGCAAATGATGCAAACAAATCTAATTATGGACAGTTATAAAATTATTGATTTTAGGTTGTTGATTATAAGTATAGAAGCAATATATTTTAAATGTACTGCCAAATATTCAGATACACACACACACACACACACACACACACACATATATATATAGTTTGAGGGTTTAGTGTGATGCATCTTGGAAGTGGGCAGTAGCTACTTGACTTGTTTGGCGGGCTTTGTTTGCTGTGGTTCTCTGAATGGTGGATCTTTCTCTGCTGGAACATGGGTAGTGTAGTTGTTCACCAGGAATTCCGCTATTAAACATGATTTTTATACATGAGGTTGGTATAATGCAGACTAATGGCTTCAAAAAAAGTCATATCATTCATGAACAACCTTGGAGCTCATGGTATGTCGGTCTTTAAAAGTTAAGTAACTTTTGTAAATCCATTTGTCTATGGCCACAAGACTGTTACGCTCCATTCCATTTGGTGATGCAAGAAATTTTACCCTTTACCTTTTAATTTAGAAAGAAGTTAAAAACAGCTCCATCTGTATCAGTAAGGCAAGATTTACAATTAACTAACATTAATAAAACTACGAAAATAACAAGGTGAGCAATCCCTGTTTGATTGCTCGCTGATGATGTAAAGGATACGTTCCAGCATAACTGAGGGAAGCAGGGTCAATGTGATCCGGGTAAGGGTTCAACGGAACCACCTTCCTCCTCAAGGGGTCAAAGACAAGCTGGTACAGAAATGTGTTGTTGGCTTTCGTGAAACCCTGAATGTACTCATCTGCCACAGAAATATCCATCTTCAGGTACTGACCCATCTTCTTTATTACCTGCAAGACAAGTTCAGCAAACTCTTGTTATGCTGCATCGCACATAATATATGTAAAGGATTGCTGGAAGGATGTCTCATTAAAACATTTTACAAATGTACAGATTGGACAAGAATGAAGTGCATATGTGTTTTCCCGTTCTCTGAATACAAAAATCATGCTGAAAGTTTGAGGCCTTTATCTCAGCTTATTACACAGGCCTCTGGAATACGCCATTCTGATCAATGGCGCCATCTAGCGTTCTGTTATTTCTGGCATACCACCATGCTCCTCATGCATACATAATTTTTTTTGTATAAAATCATATTAGGCCGGTCATCTGGGCATTGCGAGTTATCTTCCTTTCGAGCAATCACTTTGCAATCTCTACAAGTAAGCTAATAAAATAAGTTCAATGCAAATTAGTATTTTATGTCAATTTATTAATTCAAGTAAGTCGCCATGTAATAAGTGGGATAATGTAATACCTCAGCTTCGCATTGGGGTCCTGCTCAATCTGTCTGGGTATATTTTGCAATAACAACCGGCTGACTGTACATTATCCCTTACATTAATGAAAAGTGCTGTGTGTCCTGTCTAACCAAAATCAGAGCGAGAGGGACTTTATTAAATGTCAGATTCAAAACAACAGTCAAAAGGTGAGAACCAGAAATGGCTGTGTGTACATCAAACGATTCACGTTTATCTTCTCACCATCAAAATATCTGGGTTATTTGCCATCTTGAGCAGCTTGCATGCCTTTCCCAGGCCAATGCCATACAGAGATGGAAGGTAGTCGCAGCCAGAGAGGATGCACATGTAACGAAACTTCTCCTCTGTGAAGACGTTGCCTAGCATCTTGCAGCGGCCCAGATGACACTTGTCAATCTCCAGGCCATTACCCTGTTTATCCATCTTTAAAATCACCTGCAATAAAAGATAACAAATAAAATGTCCAGCTGTGCATAAAGCAGAATCTAAATGTAATTACAAGCTCTGATACTCTTTGTGTATCTCCGTTTGTGGTTCCATCAAACTGGTTTATTTTGTGTTTTAAACAGTACTCAACAACACCCTGCAGTTCGCTGCCAGACAAAAAAAGTTGCATCTTCTAAGATTTAGTTGGACCGTCTTTAGCTTTGCTTAATCGTGCATTCGTCGTGGCAATTTCGACAACCTTATGAAACGTCACAATATTTATTTCTGTCCAGAGTTGCATTCATTTTTGGCCAAGAACTTGTATTGATGACAGGAGTCAAACCAGTCCATAAATTCTTCTCCAGCACATCCCAAAAACTTTCAATGGGGTTAATGTGGTGGCCAATTCATGTGTGAAAATGATTCCTCACGCTCCCTGAACCACTCTTTCGGAATTTGAGCCAGATTAATCTTGGCATTGTTGTCCTGGAATATGCCTGTGCCGTCAGGGAAGAAAAATCTATTGATGTCATTCAATACATTCAGGAAGTCAGTGGAATTCATTTTATTGCTGCATAACATTGCTGAGCCTAGACAAGGCCAATCCGGTAAAAAGAAGAAGTGGTTTAACGATGTATATTTTAAGATATTTAGATCACAATGAGGGTGAATATTCACAAACCATAGACCAGCAGAGGCTTAACAAGGTCCTTGTTTCTGACTGTATTACACATGTAATTATTTTGATTTATTTTGCTTGATAAAGTATAACCCTCTGTTAATATAATATGATTTTTTTTTTTTCAGATTAACATTTTATTGGTTGCTCCTTCACCCATAACACATAACATAACACAATAAAACATTAATGTACAGAGTCAACACAGATAAAAGAAATACAAATATATATATATATATATATATATATATATATATAAATAAAATAATAAAAATAAATACATTTAAAACTATACTACTCTCTCCACAGCCCCTCCCCGAGAGCCCTCCAAAAATATCAAATAACAGCCCCATTTTTTATTTATTTTTTCAAACAACTCCAGGTTGCCTAGCCTTCTATGCGACACCTCCTCAAATACCGCCACCCTTCAGTGCCCAATACGTCACACATAAAACCAAACCAAATTTCTTGGATCTTAACACACCACCAAAAACAAATGGGTTATCTCCCCATCTTCTGATAGACATTGCCATTGTGGTGTGATATTACAAATTATATGAATAAAAATTAATTAATCCTCAACTAAGTTTGTTTTTCTCAGTAGTGCTTTACTCATGTGAAATCTCATGCTTTGACTAGGGGGAAATATAATCATTTACAAAAACATCAGTACTGTGTGTGTTCTCAATGATGTTTCGTCGCCTTGCGGATGGCTCTAAAACCTCAGCTGAGTAACGGAGCAACTGTCCCAAATAGTCCTCAGGTGATTGTGCTCTCGAATCGCTTGTTGCTATATTTCTCACTTGTAAATTACTGTATAATTGCTGGATGTAAATACTCTGCACACAGAGAAAGCCTTACTCAACGGTATAGCAGTACTCGGCCATTCTGCAAGCTTCAAATCGTATGTTTTTACACTTTTGGATTTCATTATTGGAGATAATTTTTATACTTTTACAAAATAAAATCACATTTGTTGTGATAAATCGCTTTACTTTAGAATGAATAGTAGTTTGCTATAACTCGGAACACTTTCACGTTAGCTGGATACCATACCGGAAATTAGACCCCTGAGATTTCACCAGAAATACGAAGGCTACTTTACGTGCATGGAGTCCACTGAAGAAATTTTTGTGGCGTTCTTGTTTCCACACAGCGGTTTAGTCCCAATCCTGTAAATTCTCATTGCATTGTGCATGTGGAAATCCTCTTGCTCTTACTTTCACTATTAAACATAGCCGTGAGTTCTAATGCTGATTTTTTTACAATGTGACTTCAAGCGTTTTAGTGATCATGACCATTCAAAATTTTTATCCGACCACATTTCTTCCACGACGCTGACAGTTCACCACTATCCTTCCAAGTTTTAATAATATATTCGACAGTTCTTAACCCAATTCCAGTGATTTCCGCAATCTCCTTAGTTGTTTTCTTGCTTGATGCAGGCCAATAATTTGCCCCTTCTGAAACACAGTAACACCTTTTCCATGACCACGGGATTCGTCTTCCAACATTGTTGTTTAAGAAATGAGAAACTTCATATGGTCGAATGGGATGATCTTTTTAAGATTTTGGAATTGTTTGGGAGTAAGTTTATTGGATGGATTTAATTACTTTATAGACACCCATTAGCGGCAGTACAAAAAAATTGATTAATTTCAGATTACTTTACTCTGGATGGGGCACCCGGCAGGGATGCCCTCTTTCCCCATTATTGTTCTGTCTTGTCCTGGAACCATTAGGAGCCGCGATAAGAAAGGAGGATGATTTTCCAGCTGTAGTGGTGGGAGGTGTGGCGCATAAGCTTTTGCTTTACGCAGATTATATTTTATTATTCGTCTCCGACCCCACTAGATCTATGCCTTGCCTCCACAGAATTATTAATACATTTTCTAAGTTCTCAGGATACAGAGTCAATTGGTCGAAGTCTGAAGCTTTGGCTCTGACAGCATACTGAAGAGTAACAGCTATTAGCAGGGCACCTTCCAGTGGCCCAGTCAAAGCATTAAATATTTGGGCATTTGATAGCAAAGCGAAGTCATTCATTTGGAATGGTAAGCGTCCCAGATTACATTTCAATAAATTACATAGGCTTATTGACAAAGGTGGGCTGGGCCTACCCAAGATTTTGTTTTATTATTATGAATTCAGTCTCAGACATTTGGCCCATTGGTCACTTCCAATGGGTTGGGGCCTCTCCCTGGTTTTGTATTGAACAGGACATTCTTACTCCTATTTCGCCATTGCAAAGCCTTTCTATCAAACTAATCGGAGAAATTACAACCCGTTATCTCGCATTTGCATGCGGTATGGACAAAAGTGTCCAGATTGTTTAACTCTGACATTTATGTTGCCTCGAGCATATGGAAGAACATCAAATTATGTATTAATAAGTCCTCTTTCTGCTGGTAAGTGTGGATTGTGAGGGAGGTTAATACACTCAGTGACCTATATGAGAGTGGAGTTTTTAGATCTTTTAAAAATTTGGTTCAACAGTTTGGGATTCCCAGATCTCAGTTTTATAGGCATTTACAACTGCGCCACCTGCTCTGTCCTATTTTTGGGAGTAGCTTACATCCCCCTAAAGTGGCAGATACTCTGGGAATGGTAATTACTGCTTTTGGAAAAGGTCATGAAGCATCAGTGTATTACTCCCTGCTAATTCAGAGTCAGGGGGATGGAACTTCTGTCAAGAGATTATGGGAGAAAGATTTCAACGTGGTATTGGAGGAGGGAGTGTGGGCTAGGATTAAAAAAAAAACGTCAAGTATGCATCTTGAGATGCAAGGGTGCGCCTTACGCAATTCAAGATTTTACATAGATTTTATTGGACCCCCTCTAGATTGTATAGGCTTGGTCTTAAAGACACACCCACCTACTGCAGATGCCAGTTGGAGGATGGAGACACGGCCATGTTTTCTGGTGGTGTATTGAGATCCAGGAATTCTGGTTGACGGTTCAGAGTTTTGTGTGTGACGTGTTGGGCACTTGGGTTTCGTTTTGCCCCAGACGCTGTGTTTTGGGTGAAGGGGCTGTGGAATCATTGATGTGGAGAATAGTCACATAGAGAATTGGGTTCTGACCAGTGTGATGATCGCCAGGCAGATTATTTTGAGGGATTGAAGGTCAGCTGGTGCGCCCCATTTCGGGAGTGTTGCACGGAGATGGGGATGGTTGCAGCTTTTGAAGAGGTGTCATTTGGAAGATGGGGTAACTTGGATTTGTTTGCTGGGAAATGAGCAATTATTTAGAGTTTTTGGAGGGCTCTCGTGGTGGGGCGTGGAGGGAGTAGTATAGTTTTAATTGAGTATGATATATATATTTTTTTTTTGTGTGTTTATATGTGTGACCACGGTAATGTTTGTTAGGGGTCAGGCAGGGTTTACATGTTGATTGTATATATGCGCTTCTGCTTTTCTTTATTATCGTAAGAATTAAAAAAAAAAAAAAATTACAAAAAATAAATGAGAAGCTACACACTGCATCAGTTACGAGTTAAAAGAATTGTTGCCAGCTGAAACATATTTATCATTGCAACAATGATCCAATCATAGGCTCTTAAGTATTTGCTTATTTTAATCCAAATGGTGACTTTTGTTTTTTTGGACAGGCAGTGTATTTACAGAATGAAAGTAATAAGCAGCTGTCATGGCTGGCAGAGCAAAGTCAGAACCACCCAGTGATTCAGGGGTTAAGTCAAATCAAGCATGACATAAGAAAATCTTTATTAAATATCTGCAAGGTTCAGAAAATGTGTTAGCTGTTGTCAAATAACTTTTCCAAATTTCAGGTGGTCAACAGCCAGTCTACAAGAAATGGCAAGTATACTAATATATACATATATATATATATAAGATTGGTCAATTGAAAACAAAAGGTACCTTTTTGCATCCAAACGCCAACAGGTCCGAGTCCTCTGTGATCACTGCCTGGGCAATACCAGATTTGTTAAGGAAAGCTAACTGGGCATCAGCTTCATATGGAGCGACCACACAGTCCACTCCACGTGTCCTGGCAGCCTAAAAACATGATGCAAAAATATGCAAATGAAAATTAGGGAGATTCGAATGAAGAGAAACCCACTGAAGCAGAAAGTAAGCACATAGAACAAAAGTAGAAAATACTGATTAATAAATTTTTTATATTGTATGATAATTACACCCTCCACTCATTCCTTAACACTCATTAGTACAATAACAGTATTTGTTATTTGACTGATTCCACTTTGAGAGACAGAGATGCACATTAATATCCAGTCCTACGGATATCATGATAACGCACCATAAGATGCAATGATCAAACCTTGATGACATCATGAGCCATGGATGGGGTGACGTTAACACAGCGAGTGAAACAGTCTCTGGCTTCTGATAGCTTTCCCTCCCGCAATAGCTGTTTGCCTTTCTGCAGATTTGCCTGTCGACGCCTGTTAGTAACAACATACAAGATATATTCCCAGTCCCAATCGATGTCATTCTAAATTTACAATACAATTTATGTATTCCCATGACAATGTCACAATTTCTAACACACACTTCTCTTGAAAAAAGTTCTTACTCTCGCCGGGTCCTCTCCACTTCCTGTTTGGAAGGCAAGTTACGTCCGTCAAACACTAATATGGGCTTAACACCGAAAGAAAGAAGCATATCCACAAACTTCATACAGAAGGTCACATATCTGAGTGAAACACACAGGAAGACAAAATGTGAGGATAAAAAAAATGCTCATTCAACAGAACATAAACATGTACAATGTGTGATTCTGGAATTATGCTGGAGTTTACTGAACTGCTGAAATCTAACAGAGTGGCTGTAATGTCATATATAAATATTGCATTCAAATAATTGATACAACTTACTGATCTGTAGGTTCCCCTTTCGCAAGTTTCTCTGCACACGAAAATGCCCCTTTATGGAGCCAGCAATATGTGTCCACTGCCACTGTCTGCCCCCGATACTTCTTCACATTTATGGGTTCTGAAGCATCTCTGATAAACTGCAACAGGCCTTGAATTCCCATTATGTCTGTTTGGAAGAGTTTATTGTTGAAGCTATCTGTGTGACCATTGGTATTATGGTTAGAGGGATATTACGTGAATGCATGCAGTAGGCTACACAGGATCCACTGCACAACAACAATAAATCTTCAAATGTCAACAGATTCACTTATCATCCGCAGAAAAGACGAAAGTAACAGAGATAAACATACATATATACACTATAACTACTGGATTGCAGCCGTTTCTGAGAAGTACATTTAATCTGCGTTACTTCATCTGTCTGCACGAGACTTTAACCGCCAAAATCATCCTAAACAAACCAAACTAACAACTCAAACAAACTAAAGCGACAAAACCACAACGAATAACATTGTAGTTTGTAACTTATTCATACACAGGATAAAAAAAAGTAGTAATCGCTTACCGGGAGCTTTTGGACGTGTTGTAGAGCCCGAAATTTGATTTTAACCGGGTTCGACTTTAGCGGCAAAAACGTGACGTCACGTCAACGCAGGCTGACTCAAACAGCCAATCACAGAGCCGAACTGAGAAAGAGACGGGACAAGAAAGTGGTGCAAAAATATTTTTTATTCCTGCTTAATTACCAAGACTGTATTGGTAATTAAAAAAAGACCCTAAATATGTTAAATAAATAAAAAATGTTGTTGCTTTTTTGCCCATCCAAAAATCATAAATGTATGATTATCTCATATGTTTATGAAGTTTACTATAACAGGGTATATATTTATTTGTGTATTACAACATAAAAGGGTACTATATTCATATAACCACTAGTTTCCATCAACCTTTCGCGCTATTTTATTATCGACAAAGTGAAAATGCGAAGAAAACAAAAGTGTAATTGCGACATTTGCCACCTTATGCCCGTTTCCATTAAATTGCCTTTTATCGATAAAAAATGATGTGCATGATGACGTCATACCTAAAAAACACTTTGTCGCATAAGATTTTGTTTAGCGCAAAATAAATTTGCCCTGAAGCCGTTTCCATTCAGAAATGTGTGTTTATCGCTAATTCGCCTCCCAGATGTCCATAGGCCTATTTATTCCCGAGGTTTTGGTAAAATGGGGAGATTATTGAGAAAATTCATTGAAATTAGACAGCTTTACTGTCATTTTAATTTCACAAATAAAACCAATCAGAAGAGGAGGAATTGCAATCAAAAAGGACCAGTTGCACTTCTGATGGGCATCTAATCCTTCATCTAAACAAAAGCATCGCCCAACACAACAGCATTAGGCTATATCCCGCATAATCCTCCATCAACTTTAAACGACCAATTTAAAAGTGGTGGTGGCGTAGTGGGCTAAAGCATATAACTCGCAGGTTGTCCAATAATCGCAGGGTTAGCGGTTCGATTCCTAGCCCACATGCCGAAGACGAAGTGTCCTTGGGCAAGACACTTAACCCCAAGCGCTGCTGTCATTTGTGTGTGTGTGGGAGAAAGAGAATGAGAATGAGGCACTGTGTAAGGTTAATAAAGGCACTATACAAGTGCAGACCATTTACCACAAAAGTAGAGACAAGATGCTGTAGATACCCAATATGTGTTTGACACCCATTCAGTGTTCTAGATCTCAGATTATATTATTTTCTAACCGTGATAGATAGATAGATAGATAGATAGATAGATAGATAGATAGATAGATAGATAGAAATGTACAGACACAATACACGCAGATATGTACACACAGACATGTACTTCAATGGTGACGCAAATAGCTGAAGAAGAACTAGGTTGAAGAAGAACTAGGTTATAGGTGAGAACAGATTTAATGGGATCATATGTGTAATCCTATTCTTGCTTAAATGGTCGCTGCTGGTGCTTTATTTGTGTGTGACGTCGATTCTCCGTTCTTGCGCTGGGTGGAGCGCGAGCCTGCCCGTTTTGATCCACTCCAGGATTTGACGTGTCGTCTGTTTTTTTGCACTTCCTGCTTCCTCCATGACTGTTTAGAAGCAGCTGTCCCGTCTGAAAGCTGATCGATAGGAATCGTTAAACGTGGCAATGGTGTGAAGGTACGCGATCGGTGGCGTGGTGTGTGATTCTGAGTGAAGTCTGAGCTGTGATCACTGTCAGCCATGCAGTTCTCTCCCACTAACGGAGATTTTACCTTCGTCTCATCGACAGAAGCTGAAGGTACAATAGTTCAAGGCCCGAAAGCAGCCAAACATCTCTGATCTGACATATTAATCTGATTGATGTTAAAAGGCTATTGGTTGGCATTGGAGGTTATTTAGTGTTTGTATGATGGACGCATGCAGTATGTTTTAGTATGGCGTATGAATAACATGGGAGTTGTTGTATAAAGTCAAAAGGGATGCTTTGGTCAAGCATCTAAAACAAATTATTTTCCTCAGAGCTCAGCGGTACCATAGATGCTCCAGATATCACACTGAATATGGGCCCTGATTCCACCAAGGATTCCCATGCCACCGCCTTCCTGAGGCAGAGGGGTTATGGTTGGTTGCTGGAGGTGGAAGAAGATGATTCAGAGGACTCTAAACCACTCCTGTAAGTGTCTCTGCCTCAGCTAAATATTTTCACAAATATTACAAGTCTTTCAGCTACTTATGAGTATAAAGTGCTCTCAGTTCCATTTAAAGGGGATAGTTTACCCCAAAATGAAATTTCTCTCATAATTTACTTCGGGCTGCAACTAATGATTATTTTGATAATGGATTAATCGAAACATTATTTAACTATTCCGTGATTATTGCAATGATTAATCATTAGCTCAGACTATTCAACTTGTGCCTGACTTAAAAGGTTGTATTAAATGTGCTTACAAACAACAAAAAATGACATTGACTGAAATAAAGGCAAAAAATATGTTTATTAAGTTTCATTTAGCAAAGAAATTCACTGCAAATAATCCTAATGTTATTAAGCATGCACCGATACCACATTTTCTCTTCCTATCCGATTCCGATATCAGAAATCTTAGTATTGCCCGATCCGATACCAGTGTTGTTTTTTGCATAATCAGTTTAGAATATCTTTACATTATTGTGTGGAAATAATTGGGAGTACTCTTTGATAGGTAAAGAAACGCAAACCTCTAACTATACATTATTTCAATATAAATGTATTGTTTATTAAGAAACGCTTTATTATTAACTCGTATACTGGATAATGTAGCAGCAAAATTATCAGAAATTCCAGTATGTCATCAGTAGAAATGCATTTTTGTATTTTTATTTATTTATTTTTCCAAACAATTTTCAACTTGTATCTGGACTAAAAGATTCAGATCTCAATATAGTTGTAAGAAAACAGCTCACTTTTCATTCACACAGTTATTTTTTTGGAACCCATTCAACTTAAATATTATTATCATTTGTAAACAAATAATATATTATAATGGTAATATATCTCAGTCGTACACCTTTAACTTTTAAACCCTCACGCTTTTATTTTTACATTCTAAACTCTCCAAGCGGTCCTGTGTGTGTCTTTTTGTAGGCATGTTCACAGTAGTTTAATCCACTTCTTATTCAAATTCTGGTAAAATGCACCTCCAGTGCCATTTTAAATGCATATTATAAGTGAACCGAACTATTGAGCATCTACATCTGAGATGTCGCTCAAATATTGCGCAACGCGTGAAGGCTAACAATAGCTGCGAGTGTGTGTGTGTGTGTGTGTGTGTGTGTGTGTGTGTGTGTGTGTGTGTGTGTGTGTGTGTAAACAGAGCAGCGGATTTCCAAAAGTGTCCAATACCTCCCACATGTAGGACAAACCCAAAACAATGTAGGACAAACCCAAAACCACATGAGACTACACCGACTAAATAACATGCCTATATAAAGTGCACGTGCAAGAAGTACGGGACAGTACAATAAATGACTAACAATGAACAGGACAATTGCACAGTAAGAGACAGTGCAGCGCCGACCAGTACACAGTAGTGCAAAAGATGACAGTTTCTAAAAATGCCAAATGTAAACATAACATACTATGAGATAGTGTTCTATGCACATAGCAGTTATTGAGGTAGCAGCCAGGTATAAAGTGACAGTAATTAAAGTGTGTGTGCGTGTGTGTGTCAGACCAGTCTCTGAGTATTGAGGAGTCTGATGGCTTGGGGGAAGAAGCTGTTACACAGTCTGGCCGTGAGGGCCCGAATGCTTCGGTACCTCTTGCCAGACGGCAGGAGGGTAAAGAGTTTGTGTGAGGGGTGTGTGGGGTCGTCCACAATGCTGGTTGCTTTGCAGATGCAGTGTTTTTTGTAAATGTCTTTGATGGAGGGAAGAGAGACCCCGATGATCTTCTCAGCTGTCTTCACTATCCTCTGCAGGGCTTTGTGGTCCGAAACCAAACCAGGCAGTGATGCAGCTGCTCAGGATGCTCTCAATAGTCCCTCTATAGAATGTAGTGAGGATGGGGGTTGGGAGATGTGCTTTCCTCAGCCTTCGAAGAAAGTAGAGATGCTGCTGGGCTTTCTTGGTAATAGAGCTGGTGTTGAGGGACCAGGTGAGGTTCTCCGCCAGGTGAACACCAAGGAATTTGGTGCTCTTGACGATCTCCACAGAGGAGCTGTCGATGTTCAGCGGAGAGAGGTCACTCTGTGCTCTCCTAAAGTCAACAAACATCTCTTTTGTTTTGTCCACATTCAGAGACGGGTTGTTGGCTCTACACCAGTCCGTTAGCCACTGCACCTAATCTCTGTATGCTGACTCGTCGTTCTTGCTGATCAGACCCACCACGGTCGTGTCATCGGCGAACTTAATGATGTGGTTCGAGCTGTGCATTGCTGCACAGTCGTGAGTCAGCAGAGTGAACAGCAGTGGGCTGAGCACACAGCCCTGGGGGGCCTCAGTGCTCAGTGTGGTGGTGGTGGTGGTGGTGGAGATGCTGTTCCTGATCTGGACTGACTGAGGTCTCCCAGTCAGGAAGTCCAGGATCTAGTTGCAGATGGAGGTGTCCAGGCCCAGCAGGTTCAGCTTTCCAATCAGGTGCTGGGGAATGATTGTGTTGAATGCTGAGCTGAAGTCTGTGAACAGCATTCGAACATATGAGTCCTTTTTATCTAGGTGGGTGAGGGCCAGATGGAGGGTGGTGGCGATGGCATCGTCTGTTGAACGGTTTGGACGATACGCAAACTGCAGTGGGTCTAGTGAGGGGGGGCAGCTGGGTCTTAATGTGCCTCATAACGAGCCTCTCGAAGCACTTCATGATGATGGGTGTGAGTGCTACGGGACGGTATTCGTTGAGGCAGGACACTGAAGACTTCTTTGGCATGGGGACGATGGTGGTGGCCTTGAAGCACGTTGGAACGATGGCGCTACTCAGAGAGATGTTGAAGATGTCGGTAAGAACATCTGCCAGCTGGTCTGCACATCTTCTGAGCACTCTGCCAGGAATGTTGTCTGGTCTGAGTGGTGGTGGTGTAGTGGTCTAAGCACATAACTGGTAATCTGGTAATCAGAAGGACACTGGTTCAAACCCCACAGCCACCACCATTGTGTCCTTGAGCAAGGCTTAACTCCAGGTGGTTCCGGGGGGATTGTCCCTGTAATAAGTGCTCTGTAAGTCGCTTTGGATAAAAGCGTCTGCCAAATGCATAAATGTAAATGTAATGGTCCAGCAGCCTTCCGTGGGTTGACTCTTCGTAGAGTTTTCCTCACATCAGCCGTGGTAAGACAGAGCACCTGGTCGTTGGGAGGAGGGGTGGTCTTCCTCGCCACCACGTCGTTCTGCACTTCAAACCGATCGTAGAAGTCGTTCAGCACATCTGGAAGGGAGGCATCTTTATCACAGGCAACTGATGTTGTCCTGTAGTTGGTGATGGCCTGGATGCCCTGCCACATTCGCTGCAAGTCACTGCTGTCCTGGAAGTGACTGTGGATTCTCTGGGCGTGTGCGCGCTTTGCCTCTCTGATGGCCCGGGATAGTTTGGCCCTCGCTGTTCTTAGGGCTGCCTTGTCACCTGCTCTGAAGGCGGAGTCCCCATCCAAACATGATATAGGATTACAACACATGTTTCTGTTAGTAGTAGTCACTTAAAATAGATTTTCTAAATGTTTCCTCATTGACCCAAGTTAAAAGTAATTTCTGCACCACTGCTAACGTAACTTTACACTATGCGTCATCTTATTTTGTTATTTGGCCATTTTATATTTTCTGTTTACTTTAACGGCCTTATATGTGTGAGAAAATGGCGTTAACATGTGTTACGGTCTGTAAATCGTTTCAATTATATTCCTTGCCCCACTGAGATTTAAATCAGATTGCAATAGTTTTATTTATTCCTGTTAGAAAACGAATGTTACTTTAAGATGAGTGGGATGGAGAGAGGAGGAGAGGTGGAATGTGGTGGGAGGGGAGGGAAAGAAGGAGGGGGAGAGAGATTGTGTGTATGTGGTAAATTGTCTGTGTATTACTGATAAAGAATGCACAAGTTTTAGTTATTCCTGTTAGAAAAACATTTGTTACTCAAATTGCACAAATTTTACTGTAAAATGTTTTTATGTTGGACTGCTAAACTCGAGGTTGCACAATGTTTTGATTTTCCTCCTGAAAGTTACTTGAATTTTACATTTTGTTTTATTTTGCTGTTGGATTGCTAAATGTAGATTGCACTTTCATTTTACTCAAATTGAACAAGTTCTTACTTAAAATCACTGCAAAATAAAATTTAAGTAATCTACATTTAGCAATCCAACAACAAAATAAATGAAACAAAATGTAAAATTCAAGTCACTTTCAGGAGGAATATCAAAACATTGTGCAAAGTCAAGTTTAGCAGTCCAACATATAATCTCTCCAAAATCTCTGCAGAATAATGCCCTACAGTGCGCACTTTGTTTCTTGTACATTTGTTTGTGTTTAAGAGAAGATAATTGATTAAAATATTGAAATATTAATGAGATGAGTTTTTAATATTTATTTTGGGTTAATTAATTGTTATATTAATCAAGAAATAATAATGAAAAAATCTGCAAATTAGTCGTTAGATTAATCGACTAATCGAAAAAATTATCGTTAGATTAATCGATAAAAAAAATAATCGTTAGGTGCAGCCCTAAATTGCTTACACATTTCTCGCCATGGAAATAGCCATAGCAGCTGGCATGGCGTTAAAAACAAACAAACATAGCAGCGCCATTCACTGACATGCTGGAGCTGCGAATGCATTTTATATATTTACTTATTAAATACAGCCTTTTGTGATTCACAGAGCTATCACACATCTTCAAATGGCTTTGAATAAAATGCAGAAGTCATACAAACTGCTTTAATTGTGTTTTTATGGTTCTTTTGTGTAATTTTTTTGAGCTTGACTGTAACGAACATGACTAACACGCAGTATCAGATTTGGATCGGGCTTGTCGGAGCAATGTCTAAAAGCTTCTGTATCAGAGCCTATACCGATCCAGGTATCGGTGCATCCCTAATTGTTATCAAGTGTTTTTGTCTTGGTTTCCATTTTAAAATTGTCTAAAAATCCTTTAAAACAAGACAAATTTTCTTTAGAAGCAACATATAAGATATTTAGACTTGCTTTAATAGAATGTCTAAAAGTGTATTTTGTATAGAAGTGTATTTTTTAACTTGGTTATACTTCTGCAAGTACAGTAAAGACCAAATATGCTTATATTCAAGATCTATTCTCTAAAAGCAAGTCTAAATATCTTATATGCCGCTTCTCATGTGAATGCATCTCTTTTTTTTAATAAGATTTTTAGATATTTTAAAATAATTGTATTTTTAATATTATATTCAACATTCTCAGATAACAATTTTTTCTTCTGCAGAATAGTTGCTAAAGAAAATGTATGTTGTTTTAAAGGAGTTTTAGATATTTATAGTGGAAAATAAGTCAAAAGAAAAACACATCAAAAATGTAATTTGGTAGTGTATAGTGGGTGAAGACTACCCTCTCTCACCTTTTTGTTCACTTCTATCCATCTTTAACTATCAAAAAAGCAAACTCTCTCTTATCAATAAAGCTGCATATTGCCAATTTTCTTCACGATAAGAAATGCTTAGTGACATATATTATGATTCGATAAATTGCGAGCCATCACGTTATAATCTAGCTGCAGCAAGCGTGCACACTCGAGGGATGAGCGTCTCCGTGCCAGATTGTGCCTCAGGCGGTGCAGTTTCAATCTCTCCCCCTTAGATCGGGACACTTCGCAACTCATAGAAGAGGCAATGACCACACAGAGAAGTGCCAGTTTTAGAGTTTGTTGTTATTTACATGATCGGCTTCCATATTATTTGAACTTTAATAAAGCTATAACGCATTAAATATAACTGCATTTAAGATGTACAGCGGGGTTTCCTTTTCCTTCCCCCTCCCCCGCTGGTCTCTGTTCACATTATATTTTTTGGGTCCGAACCGCGGTACAAATATGATATCAATGTGAGTACAAGTGGCAGCAGTTTACTACTGTAACTAAGCAACAACTCAAGAAGACACAGCTTCGCTGTGTTATTAAAGTATTAATCTCTTTGGATTTACCACCAAAGCTTTACATGCACAAAACAACAATTATGTTTGTCTGCCACGGATGCTTTGAATGTGCAATGTTGTGAAGAATATTAGCATTTGTTTGCCATGAGCCAGAGGAATGCATTGCAAGATTGAAGAATGTGAGCTGCTCTCTGAAGTGGATTTATTTGAACACAAGCTGTTATGAGAAATTGAGCCTGCAAAGAATCGAATTATCAGGGTTCACTGGTACGATTGGGTTCATATTAGCAGCGAACCGCACCGGAGTTCACATGAACCGTACACCAGACCACCTTCTCAAGTGGACTCTGGTGCGGTTTGCGGATGCACACCTGGAAAATAGCGTCCACACCGCCCAAACGAACCGAACTTTGACATCATTCAAACTAGGGATGCACCGATCCGATACCTGGATCGCATCGGCTCCGATACTGAAGCTTTTAGACAGATCGGGTATCGGTCCGACGAGCCCGATTCAAATCCGATATTGTGTGTTAGTCATGTTTGTTACTGTCAAGCTCAAAAAATGACTAAAGAACCATTAAAACACAATTAAAGCAGTTTATATGACTGGATTTTATTCAAAGCCACTTGAATACGTGCGATAGATCTGCGAATCACAAAAGGCTGTGTTTTTAATAATTAAATATATAAAATGAACGCGCAGCTCCAGCGCATCAGTGAATGTCACTGCTCCGTTTACACACACACTCGCGGCTATTTTTAGCCTTCAGATGGTGCGCAATATTTGTGCGCTACTCACGAACAACATCTCAGATGTAGCTGCTCATTAGTTCGGTTCACTTATAATATGCATTTAGAATGGCAACGGAGGTGCATTTCACCAGAATTTGTATGAGCAAATTAAACTACTGTAAACTTGCCTACAAACAGACACACTTACAGGACTTCCTGGAGAGTTCATAATGTCAAAATAAAAGTCTGAGGGTTTAAAGTTAAAGGTGCACAATTGAGATATATTACTATTATAATATATTGTTTGTTTACAAATTATAATAATATTTAAGTTGAATGGGTTCCAAAAAAATAACTGTGTGAATGAAAAATTCGCTGATTTCTTAAAACTAAATTGAGCAAAAAAAGAGATCTGAATCCTATAAAGTCCAGATACAAGTTGAAAATCTTTTGCAAAAAAAAAAAAAAAAAAAACTGCTGCTTTTCTACTGATGACATACTGGAATTTCTGTTAATTTTGCTGCTACATTATCCAGCATACAAGTTAACAATTACGTTTTCAAATACATTTATATTGAAATATTGTGTAGTTAGAGGTTTGTGTTTATTTACATATTAAAGAGTACTCCCAATTATTTCCACACAATAATGTAAAGATATTCTAAACTGACTATTCAAAAAAAACAACACTGGTCGACTACTGAGATTTCTGATATCGGAAGAGAAAAAGTGGTATCGGTGCATCCTTAATTTGAACTTGGGTGCACACCAAAAGTGCTAGTGTGAAAGCACCCTTATACCACAACAAGAGTGTGTTATTTATTTAGTATTTTTGCATTATTATTCCCTCATACTTTGCGATCTACATCACCTGAAGTTGTTTGGAAAGTTTAGAGTGAGTCTGGACTGTGAGCTGTGTAATTCTTCCTCTCCTCAGTCAGGCATGAGCTGCAGTGCTGCTCTTGCGTGTCATAATTTTTTTTATTTTCAACATTGTCGATAACGTTGTTTAATCGCTTAAACCATAAATGTACTCATCCTCATGTCATCCCAGATGTGAGTGATGTTCTTTCTTCTGCTGAACACAAAGATTTTTTTTAAATATTTCAGCTCTGGAGGTCCATACAATGCAAGTGAATGGTGATCAGGCCTTTTGAAGCTCCAAAAATCAGATAAAGTCAACAACGGTAATCCATCAGACTAGAGTTGTTTATTGTCTTCAGAAGCATTTCACATTGTTTTGGGTGAGAACATACTAAAACATAACTCCTTTTTCAATATACATCTTGGCAGCAGTCACTTTGGCAATCATGATTTTAAAATGGATTACTCCTCCTATAGCGCCCTCTAGCATTCCGTCCATGCATAAAGCTCTAAGTGTAATTGAACTTGAAATCATGATCATGCCTTTAGACTTAAATGGCAAGATGTATAGTGAAAAGAGTTATACATTTTGGTCTGTCAGAATATAAGTGTTATATATTTCAGATCGCTTCAGAAGACATTGATTAAACCACTGGAGTTGTATGTTTATTCAGACTTTATCTTCTTTTTGGAGCTTCAAATGCCTGAACACCAGTCACTTTTATTGGACCTAAAGAGCTAAGATATTATTCTAAAAATCGTTGTTTGTGTTTAGCAGAAGAAAGTAAGTCACGCTCCTTTGAAATGGTATGAGGGTGAGTAAATGATGAGTGTATTTTCATTTTGGGGTGAACTGTTCCTTTAACACATTGACCATGTTTAAATGTAGCTGTTCCTTAGACTTCAGCATAGAAAATGTAAAAAAGTTGGCAGATTCCATCTGGACTTGCTCATATGTGATGATTTCTGATGCCTGATGTCACATTTGCTTTCAGAGATGCTGGTTGTAGTTAATGGGTTTTACCACGTTGCAGAGGAGCTTCAATTAATTCTCTAAAATTTCAAAACCTTGATTGTTGTGCAGGGAGGAGTTGGACATTGATGTGAAGGACATCTACTACAAGATTAGGTGTGTGTTGATGCCCATGCCCTCACTGGGATTTAACAGACAGGTGGTGAGGGACAACCCTGACTTCTGGGGCCCACTGGCTGTTGTCCTGCTTTTTTCCATGATCTCCATCTATGGACAGTTCAGGGTAAGGAAATGAGCTATATCTTGTTTCTTGTTGATTGTGAAATTTTTATGTATACAATATCCAAAGGCATTTGTTAATTATTTGATCATTACGGATTACTTTAATAGTCTGTTTATAAACTATTACAATCTAGAGTAACTTTGCCAAACATGGATGATTTGTATGTATCTCAAGTGTCCTGTATTGATTTATCAGGTTGTTTCCTGGATTATTACGATTTGGATATTTGGATCTTTGACGATTTTCCTCCTCGCAAGAGTCCTGGGTGGAGAGGTATTTATACTTTACACTTAACGTGTCAGACAACAATTGTGTTTTGTGAGCTGAAAGTGATGCATCTGGTCAACTCATGGTTTTTACTAGGTGTCTTATGGACAAGTCCTTGGAGTGATTGGATATTCTTTGCTTCCACTCATTGTAATAGCTCCACTTCTCCTGGTCATTGGGGGCTTTGAAGTCGTCTCTACACTTATAAAGGTGAGAATATGTTGAAAAACAAGGAAAGTATACAGTGCCTTGCAAAAGTATTCTGACCACTGGCCAATTATCTCATATTACTGAATTACAAATGGCACACTGAAATTTCATTCTGTTTGATATTTTATTTTAAAACGCTGGAACTCAAAATCAATTACTGTTATGTGACATTGGATTTATGTTGGGGAAATATAAAAAAAAAAATGAAATATTTTGCTTGCCTAAGTATTCAACCCCTGCCAGGTTAAATCCATTGTTGAAGGATCATTGGCTAGCCTGTGAATCTGAAGGAAAATGAAGACCAAAGAGCATTCCACATAAGTTCAAATGTTTGAATATCCCAGTGAGCACAGTTGGATCAATAATCAGGAAGTGGAAGCTGCACCACACCACCCAGGCACTGCCAAGAAAAGGAGACTTGTGAGAGAAGCTGTAGAGAGGCCAACAATCACTTTGAAGGAGCTACATAGTTCAGTGGCTGGGAGTGGAGTAATGGTGCACCAGTCAACCATATAAAGAGCACTGCATAATGCTGGGCTGTATGGGAGGATGGCAAGAATGAAGCTTTTACTCAAAGTACCATCTGAAAGCATGTCTGGAATTTGCCAGAAAGCACGTGAGTGACCCAACTGCAATGTGGGAGAAGGTTTTGCGGTCAAATAAGACCAAGATGGCCAAAAATCAAAGCACTATGTGTGGCGCAAACCTAACAATTCTTATGCTTCAAGACACACCATCCCTACAGTGAAGTATGATGTTGGCAGCATCATGCTGTGGGGATGCTTATCAGCAGGGACTGGGAATTTTGTTAGTATTATAGGAAGAATGGATGGAGCAAAATATAGGGAAATATTGCAAGAGAACCGGCTTCAGTCCGCTAAAAAACTGAAGCTTGGGAGGAAATTCACCTTTCAGCATGACAATGATCCAAAGCGCAAGGCCAATGCAACACTGGAGTGGCTCAAGGATAAATGTCTTACAGTGGCCCAGTCAAAGTCCTGATTTCAATCCTATTGAGAATCTGTGGCACTATTTGAAAATTGCAGTCCACAAGCATCACACAACCAACCTGAACAACCTGGAGCAAATCTGCAGAGAAGAAAGGGCCAAAATCACTTGGTGTGCAAAGCTGGTACATATGTACCCCCAAAAGTCTTAATGCAGTTAATGCAGCAAAAGCTGGCTCGACTAAATATTAATGTGTGGGGGTTGAACACTTATGCAAGCAAGATATTTCAGTTTTTTATTTTTCATAAAAATATTTCCCAACAAAAAAAACAATGTCACCTTACAATAATTGATTTTGAATTCCAATGTTTTAAAATATATACAGTGAGTACAACCCACACATTTTTGTAAATATTTGATTATATTTTTTCATATGACAACATTGAAGAAATGACACTTTGCTACAATGAAAGTAGTGAGTGTACAGCTTTTATAACAGTGTAAATTTGCTCTCCCCTCAAAATAACTCAACACACAGCCATTAATGTCTAAACCGCTGGCAACAAAAGTGAGTACACCCCTAAGTGAAAATGTCCGAATTGGGCCCAATTAGCCATTTTCTCTCCCCGGTGTCATGTGACTCTTTAGTGTTACTAGGTCTCAGGTGTGAATGGGGAGCAGGTGTGTTCAGTTTGGTGTCATCGCTCTCACACTCCCTCATACTGGTCGCTGGAAGTTCAACATGGCACCTCATGGCAAAGAACTCTGAAAAAATAATTGTTGCTCTACATAAAGATGGCCTAGGCTATAAGAAGATTGCCAAGACCCTGACACTGAGCTGCAGCACGGTGGCCAAGACCATACAGTGGTTTAACAGGACAGGTTACACTCAGAACAGGCCTCGCCATGGTCGACCAAAGAAGTTGAGTGCACGTGCTCAGCGTCATATCTAGAGGTACAGAGGTCTTTGGGAAATAGACGTATGAGTGCTGCCAGCATTGCTGCAGAGGTTGAAGGGGTGGGGGGTTAGCCTGTCAGTGCTTAGACCATACACCGCACACTGCTTCAAATTGGTCTGCATGGCTGTCGTCCCAGAAGGAAGCCTCTTCTAAAGATGATGCCCGAGAAAGCCTGCAAACAGTTTGCTGAGAACAAGCAGACTAAGGACATGGATTACTGGAAGCATGTCCTGTGGTCTGATGAGACCAAGATAAACTTATTTGGTTCAGATGGTGTCAAGCGTGTGTGGTGGAAACCAGGTGAGGAGTACAAAGACAAGTGTGTCTTGCCTACCGTCAAGCATGGTGGTGGGAGTGTCATGGTCTGGGGCTGCTTGAGTGCTGCTGGCACTGGGGAGCTACAGTTCATTGAGGGAACAATGAATGCCAAGATGTACTGTGACATACTGAAGCAGAGCACGATCCCCTCCCTTTGGAGACTGGGCCGCAGAGTAGTATTCCAGCATGATAACGACCCCAAACTCACCTTCAAGACGACCACTGCCTTGCTAAAGAAGCTGAGGGTGAAGGTGATGGACTGGTTTACTACTTTATATTGTAGCAAAGTGTCATTTCTTCAGTTTTGTTACATGAAAAGATATAATCAAATATTTACAAAAATGTGTGTGTGTGTGTGTGTGTGTGTGTGTGTGTGTGTGTGTATGTATGTATGTATGTATGTAAAATGAAAATACGGTTATCACATTCATTCTACTTTTTTTTTTTTTTAAGCTTTTTGGAGTCTTCTGGGCTGCATATAGTGCTGCATCCTTACTCGTGGGTGATGAATTCAAAACAAAGAAACCCCTCCTCATATATCCCATCTTACTTTTGTACATCTACTTCCTGTCCCTGTATACTGGAGTCTGATATGACCACAGGATTTGATTGGATCACTGCTTGGACATTGACAAAGAACACTGTGGAGCGGTACCCAGCAGGGCAATTCCATGAAGACCAACAAGGAGTTTGTAGGGTTTTTTTTATTTTCTACCCTGTTTATAGTCCTATATGCTTTTGGGATTGAGGTTTACAGACAGTATATTTAACTGCCTCCATTTATTTTGTGCACAATAAAAAGCTACATCTTGTACTGTGGAAACCCTGCTTTGAGAGATTTCTCTGCCACAGAAATCTAAAGCCCTTGTTTTACATGAAATTTAGAAACTCCAAAAGGAAAATAAAAATGAGAACAAGCAAGGTGTTTTTTTTTCAACTTTTAAATTGTTAGACTCTTGTAGGCTTGACGGTTATGTAACAGACATTTTCTTTGTGTCACCAAATCTAATGGTGCAAACATTTATAACCAGCTGAAGGTATTCAGTACTCTTGACCCAGTGCTTTTTCTAACCGTTCACAAAATCATTCATCTTATCAGTTCTAATTTTTAATTTATGAAATCCATTTGGAAAAGAGAGAGAAAAAAAAAAATATATATATATATATATATATATATTAGGCAGTACAATTTGCATTTAAAACGTCTGCTAAGTATGGGTGCCTTGAATTTGTTGTTTTATATGTCTGTGGTGTATTTTATTTATGTACAAGTAGCCAAAAAGGAAAGGAATTGTTATTTGTAGAACATGCAATTCAAAACAACTTTATACCTGCTGATGTGTACACAGCAGAAAAATGTTAGTTTAGCTCTAATTGAGTCTGGAAATTGTAATAATATTCATACATCCTAAATCAAATTAAAAGCTATTGACTCTGTAATTAATTTGTTTTGTGTGTTCATCCGTTGACTCTAATCTATAATTCATACAATATTGTCAATGTAGTACTCATTGTAACATTTGGTTAATTTTTGCAACGGCAGATGCTTTTACCATAAGTAAAATAACTGAACAGTCAGTCCCTGGGGAAACCTACTTTAAATTAAGGACACAATGGTGATGAAACAGTTTTCATCAGAAGGTAAAAGAAATGTAATGTTATGAGATAATCTTGGCATAAATTGCTAAATTTCTCTTTAAGAATTAATTAAGTTGTATTGTAATATTGCATTCTGTACTTGCTATAATGGCCTTATAAGGGAAATGGAAAAAGCAAACATATCTATTTATCGGTCTGTCTATCAAAGTTGTATTTGTGAAATGTGCAACAGCAGAACTTGATGATGAAATGTAGTTTTCTACAAGCTCTCATTATACAGTAAACATTTTATATTTCAGTCTATTTTATATATATATATATATATATATATATATATATATACACACTCACCTAAAGGATTTTTAGGAACACCATACTAATACTGTGTTTGACCCCCTTTCGCCTTCAGAACTGCCTTAATTCTACGTGGCATTGATTCAACAAGGTGCTGAAAGCATTCTTTAGAAATGTTGGCCCATATTGATAGGATAGCATCTTGCAGTTGATGGAGATTTGTGGGATGCACATCCAGGGCACGCAGCTCCGTTCCACCACATCCCAAAGATGCTCTATTGGGTTGAGATCTGGTGACTGTGGGGGCCATTTTAGTACAGTGAACTCATTGTCATGTTGAAGAAACCAATTTGAAATGATTCGAGCTTTGTGACATGGTGCATTATCCTGCTGGAAGTAGCCATCAGAGGATGGGTAGATGGTGGCCATAAAGGGATGGACATTGTCAGAAACAATGCTCAGGTAGGCCGTGGCATTTAAACGATGCCCAATTGGCACTAAGGGGCCTAAAGTGTGCCAAGAAAACATCCCCCACACCATTACACCACCACCACCAGCCTTCACAGTGGTAACAAGGCATGATGGATCAATGTTCTCATTCTGTTTACGCCAAATTCTGACTCTACCATCTGAATGTCTCAACAGAAATCGAGACTCATCAGACCAGGCAACATTTTTCCAGTCTTCAACTGTCCAGTTTTGGTGAGCTCTTGCAAATTGTAGCCTCTTTTTCCTATTTGTAGTGGAGATGAGTGGTACCTGGTGGGGTCTTCTGCTGTTGTAGCCCATCCGCCTCAAGGTTGTGCGTGTTGTGGCTTCACAAATGCTTTGCTGCATACCTCGGTTGTAACGAGTGGTTATTTTAGGCAAAGTTGCTCTTCTATCAGCTTGAATCTGTCGGCCCATTCTCCTCTGACCTCTAGCATCAACAAGGCATTTTCACCCACAGGACTGCCACATACTGGATGTTTTTCCCTTTTCACACCATTCTTTGTAAACCCTAGAAATGGTTGTGCGTGAAAATCCCAGTAACTGAGCAGATTGTGAAATACTCAGACCGGCCCGTCTGGCACCAACAACCATGCCACGCTCAAAATTGCTTAAATCACCTTTCTTTCCCATTCTGACATTCAGTTTGGAGTTCAGGAGATTGTCTTGACCAGGACCACACCCCTAAATGCATTGAAGCAACTGCCATGTGATTGGTTGATTAGATAATTGCATTAATGAGAAATTGAACAGGTGTTCCTAATAATCCTATAGGTGAGTGTATATATATTTGCAGTATATATATATATGTGTGTGTGTGTGTGTGTGTGTGTGTGTGTGTGTGTGTGTGTGTGTGTGTCAGTCATTATCTATACGTGTGTGTGTGTGTGTGTGTGTGTGTGTATGTGTATATATATATCAGTACATATATATATATATATATATATATATATGTATATATATATATATATATATATTACACACACACACACACACACACCGTGCATCCGGAAAGTATTCACAGCGCTTCACTTTTTCCACATTTTGTTACAGCCTTATTCCAAAATGTATTAAATTCATTATTTTCATAAAAATTCTACAAACAATACCCCATAATGACAACGTGAAATAATGTTGTTTGAAGTATTTGCAAATTTATTAAAAATAAAAAATAAAAAAAAATCACATGTACATAAGTATTTATAGCCTTTGCCATGACACTCAAACTTAAGCTCAGGTGCATCCTGTTTCCACTGATCATCCTTGAGATGTTTCTACAACTTGATTGGAGACCACCTGTGGTAAATTCAGTTGATTGGACATGATTTGGAAAGGCACACACCTGTCTATATAATGTCCCACAGTTAACAGTGCATGTCAGAGCACAAACTGAGCCATGAAGTCCAAGGAATTGTCTATAGACCTAGGATTGTATCGAGGCACAGATCTGGGGAAGGGTATAGACAAATTTCTGCAGCCTTAAAGGTCCCAATGAGCACAGTGGCCTCCATTATCTGTATATATAAGAAGTTTGGAACCACCAGGACTCTTCCTATAGCTGGCCGCCCGGCCAAACTGAGCAATCGGGGGAGAAGGGCCTTAGTCAGGGATGTGGCCAAGAACCCGATGGTTACTCTGACAGAACTCCAGCGTTTATCTGTAGAGAGAGGAGAACCTTCTAGAAGAGCAACCATCTCCGCAGCACTCCACCAATTGACCTGTATGGTAGAGTGTCCAGATGGAAGCCACTCCTCAGTAAAAGGCACATGACAGCCCGCCTGGAGTTTGCCAAAAGGCACCTGAAGGACTCTCAGACCATGAGAAAAAAAATTATCTGGTCTGATGAAACAAAGATTGAACTCTGGCCTGAATGGCAAGCGTCATGTCTGGAGGAAACCAGGCACCGCTCATCACCTGGCCAATACCATCCCTACAGTGAAGCATGGTGGTAGCAGCATCATGCTGTGGGGATGTTTTTCAGTGGCAGGAACTGGGAGACTAGTCAGGATCGAGGTAAAGATGAATGCAACATTGTACAGAGACATCCTCAATTAAAACCTGCTCCAGAGCACTCTGGACCTCAGACAGGGGCGAAGTTTCATCTTCCAACAGGACAACGACCCTAAGCACACAGCCAAAATAACAAAGGAGTGGCTATGGGACAACTCTGTGAATGTCCTTGAGTGGCCCAGCCAGAGCCCATACTTGAACCCGATTGAACATCTCTGGAGAGATCTGAAAATGGCTGTGCACTGACACTCCCCATCCAACCTAATGGAGCTTGAGAGGTCGAGCAAAGAAGAATGAGAGAAACTGCCCAAAAATAGGTGTGCCAAGCTTGTAGCATCCTACTCCAAAAGACATGAGAAAGTAATTGGTGCCAAAGGTACTTCAACAAATTATTGAGCAAAGGCTGTGAATCGTTCTGTACAGGTGTGTGTGTGTGTGTGTGTGTTTTTTTATTTAATTTTTTATTTATTGTTTTTTTTTTTAATTTGCTAAGATTTCAAACAAGCTTCTTTCACGTTGTCATTATGGGGTATTGTTTGTAGAATTTTTAGGAAAATAATGAATTTAATCAATTTTGGAATAAGGCAACATAACAAAATGTGGAAAAAGTGAAGCGCTGTGAATACTTTCCGGATGCACTGTGTATACAGGATTGGGAGGGTTACTTTTGACATCTGTTCCACTACAGAATACATGCTGTAGAATGTAATTTGTAACATATTCTGTTAGATTACTCAAGGTCAGTAACTTATTCTAAATACTTTGGATTTCTTCAGCACTGGTAGATTTGTATTTTTTTATTTTCTTTTTTTTTCCACTTGTTTTGACTATTAAAACTCTGCCAGTACAGTAAGACAAAATGCACATCTTAAAAATACATTCTCTGTTGTTTCTCAATCAATCAAGATCAATCAAATTGGTCTTGATTTAAGGATTGTTAGATATTTTTACAGGAAAACAACAAAAGTGGTCACTGAAAAGGTCTTGCTAGGAAAGAAAGTTTGAAGGTTAAATTACATCCATAGATACAGCTCCAATTCAGTACTCCTCTTATCACAAGCTAATTGTGTGGAGGCGTGACCTCATTATCTGGAATTTTCAAGAGTTTCTTAAAGGCACTGTTAAGTTCGTGCATGTAAACTTCTGCACACTGGAATTGAGATCTAGTCAATTTAAATTGGAATAATCTGTCTGTAAACAATTGCTGGAAAAAATAGTCATGTCATGCACAAAGTAGATGTCCTAAATGACTTGCCAAAACTATAGTTTGCAAATATTAAATCTATATATTAGGGATTAAATCTGTCTATATTTACCCCACACACACATATATACACTGGCGGCCAAAAGTTTGGAATAATGTACAGATTTTGCTGTTTCATAAGGAAATTTGTATTTTAATTCACCAAAGTGTTATTCAACTGTTCATAAAGTATAATCAGAACATTACTGATGTAAAAAAACAGCACCATCACTATTTGAAAAGTCATTTTTTATCAAATCTAGACAGGCCCCATTTCCAGCAGTCATCACTCCAAAACCTTATCCTTGAGTAATTATGCTACTTTGGTAGCCTACTAGAAAATCACTTGCCATTATATCAAACACAGTTGAAAGCTATTTGGTTTGTTAAATTAAGCTTAAGTTAAGTATAAATTATGTGTTTTGTTTTTGAGTTGCCACAGTATGTAACAGACTGGCATGTCTTAAGTTCATTATTAGGTCAAAAATGGCAAAAAAGAAACCGCTTTCTCTAGAAACTCATCAGTCAAATATTGTTTTGAGGAAGGAAGGCCATACAATGCTTGAAATTGCCTAAAAACTGAAAATTTCATCTTAAACACATTGAGCTTTTGTGGGATCAGCTGGACTGTAAGGTGCATAAGAAGTGCCCGACAAGACAGTCACATCTATGGCAAGTGCTACAGGAAGTATGGGGTGAAATGTCACCTGAGTATCTGGACAAACTGACAGCTAGAATGAAAAGGATCTGCAAAGCTGTCATTGCTGCACGTGGATGATTTTTTGACTAGAACTCTTTGAAGACGTTTAAGTTCAACTTTTAATAGTAATTTGTCATGTTATTAATGTCCTGATTATACACTGTGATCAGTTGAATGCCACTTTGGTGAATAAAAGTACCAATTTCTTTCCATAAGAGCAAAATCTTGACATTTTCCTGTGTGTGTTTTTGTGTGTATTAGGGATGTCTTAAAACATATTTATACCAATTATCTGTCTACCGTTCATTTGTCTGTGTGTCTATCTGGGTCATTCCACGAAATGACTCCTAATTGGGAGTCCCTCACTCTGAACTTTCAAGATCAGTAAAACTTTTTATATATATATTTTACACTTGTATAGTGTTTACTGTAATGTGTCATCTTATTGTTAAAATGGTGTATTATTAAAGTAATACATTAATTGTTGAAAAAAAAACTACATTTTTCTATTCCCCTAATTTCATGCCGACCTAGTTACCTTCACTAAAAAACACTTGTAAAATTATTCCAGAAGTGACATCATTTACAGTAAGTTTTCATAATTTCTCTGTCAAGAAGACAGCAGTTGAAGGATAGGTAAGTTTCTCCTATTCCTAATGTGTAATCTTTGATGATGTTTGGCAAACATAAGATTGGGGCAAACATATGAAGTCAACACTTTAACACTTAATATAATATATTAACATTCTGCAGTAATTGGGAGTTACTGAAATTTGAGGTAGCCAAGTACTTTCGAAAGCAAGGAAGCTTAATGGCAAAAGAAAGACGTATTCAGGAGGACAATATTTTTTCAAGATTAGCTGTCTTCTCCTTAAAATCATGCCCAAATGAAGACGAACAAGCTGAGTTAAACACCCTTCAACTGGAATAGGAAAAATTATATAAGAATAAGGCAGAAGGAGCCTTTGTTAGGTCAAGGAAGAGATGGTTGGAAAAAGGGGAACAAAACTCTGCATATTTTTTTGGTTTGGAGAAATTTCATTTTAAAAATACAATTGAACAACTTAAAACAGATGGGAATGTCACAGATGACCAAGTTAAAATATCTAAATTTTGTACAGAATTCTACAGTAGGTTATATTCATCCAAATTCTGTGAACACTCTGCTTCTCTATTTCTGAACTCTATTTCTGGAAATAATTTTAAGACCATCAACCCTGTGCAAAAAGAATTCTGTGATCAATACTATTGAGGAGGTCTTAAACGCTATAGCACATATTAAGGTTAACAAATCCCCTGGGGTTGATGGTCTCATGGCCGAATTTTATAAAAACCTTTTCTGATCTTATTGCCCCCTTTCTTAAAGAGGTTTATATAGAGAGTAAAGTTTAAACATCAATAAATGTGAACTATTATCTATTAAAGACTGCCAGTTACAACAGATTGCTAATATCCCAGTGAAGGAATCAGTTACATATTTGGGGATTGTTATCTCAAAAGATCAAAAATCTAGATGTAAGATACATTTTGATCCCATTCTTCAGAAAACTAAAGCAAATTTGAATAACTGGCTTTTGAGGGATTTATCTATAAAAGGTATTTTTGTTGTGTAAAGCTGAGGGACTGTCAAGATTAGTGTATGCTGCCACTTCACTCGATGTTTCTAAAGAGATGTGTAAAGTTATTGATACTGCTTTATTTAATTTTCTTTGGAGAAACAAAGCACATTATATTAGGAAATCTATAATAATGAATACTTATGAATCAGGTGGATTGAACTTCCTTGATTTTTGTACTCTATATAATATTTTTAAAATTAATTGGATTAGACATTTCATTCTAAATCCAAATTCTCTCTGGAATTTTATACCCAATTTTGTTTTCTCCAACATAGGTGGTCTTGAGTTTCTCTTGATTTGCAATTACAAAATTGACAAAATCCCTCTGAATTTATCTTCCTTTCATAAACAAATGTTGCTGGCTTGGTCCCTGTTATATAAGCATAACTTTTCACCCCATAGATATTTAATATGGAACAATTACAATATATTATTTAAAAAGAAATCTTTGTTTTTTGAAAGATGGCTTTTAGCAGGCATAACACAAGTCTATCAATTATTAAATCAAGAAGGCATGTTGCTCACTTATTCTGAGTTTCTAGATGTCCATAAAATCCCAGTGACACCAAGAGAGTTTTCTATTGTCATGGATGCGTCTTGGCACTATTCAGAGCTAATACTCAAAACAGTATTGCGCCGCCTCCTGCTTATGATTTATTTGATACTGCAATTGGGAAACTTTGTTTTGCCCCTGGAGTTTTAAATATTAATAAAACTATTCACTCCTTACTTCAAAAAGACATCGTCACTATGCCAAACTGTACTGTTTATTGGAATAGACTGGTGGAAGGTTTATTATGGAAGGCCATCTGGGCTTTACCAAACAAATATTTATTAGTAAATAAAGTTAAGGAGATAACTTTCAAAATCTTACACCGATACTACCCAGTTAATATTTTTCTTGTTAAATTTAAAAAGGATATTGATTTGAACTGTTATTTTTGCAATACATTGCCTAAGACCTTCTTTCATTTATTTTGGCATTGTGCTCATGTAAGGAAATTTTGGAAAGATCTGACCAGATTTATAATTGATAACATTGAACCCACTTTTTTCTTTATGTTTAGATAACGTTATATTTGGTTTTACTAATATCCCCTCAAATAAAAGGAAAGAATACTATTATTAATGTAATTTTAATTTTTGCTAAACTTCATATACATAAATGTAAGTACAGTAAATCCCAACCTTTGTTTTTGGTTCTTGAAAAAGAAATTCAGATATATATCAAGACTATTTTTCATTCACATACTAAGAAAGCAATTAAAACTGTTTCTATATGTGAGTCCTTCAATATATTTACATAATGTTTAGCCTTCCCCCCTGGCTGTTTTTGTTTTCTCTTTATATATGTATTATTGTAGTTTTGACTGTACATTGACTTTGTTTGTTTGAAGCTTAATAATAATAATAATAATCAAAAAATCAAAAAAAACATATCGTGTCCCGTATTGATTCGATACGGGCGCATAATTTTATCTTTAAATACTGTCGGGAACCCACCACTGTTAAAGAAAAATCTGTCCCCTCTCTCCAAGTTCAAACACTTGCTGTAAAACTTCGCTCTGTTTTATATGCATGGGCATTGTTCATTCCGTGTCAAATATCAATAAAATGAATGCCAATGTATGTGTGCATTGTCTATTATATTTATACATCATGCATCATGAAAACAACATTAACCATGTTAGAAATGTCTAAAATTAAATACTTTTATAATACAGCAATAATACTTTAAAAATACTAAAGTAATCTTTAAGACCACCACAATACAAAAACATTGCCCTGGTGTATTTAATTTAAAAACTATACCATTTAAAACCAAATCTATCTATCTATCTGTCTGTCTGTCTATCTGTCTGTCTGTCTGTCTGTCTGTCTATCTATCTATGGCTCTGTATCTATCTATCTATCTATCTATCTATCTATCTATCTATCTATCTATCTATCTATCTATCTATCTATCTATCTATCTATGGCTCTGTATCTATCTATCTATCTATCTATCTATCTATCTATCTATCTATCTATCTATCTATCTATCTATCTATCTATCTATCTATCTATCTATCTATCTATCTATAACAGCGCCCCTATAGGTTCGGCGGCCAGCAACACTGTGACTACGCCAGTTCCGTTTCCCTGCTTGAGAGTGTGAGCAGAAGGAGTCGCTGGTGTCCGCTCCGCTGATGGTGAATAGCTGCTCCTGCGGTATCGGAAGGAGGGTCACAGTCCGCAGTAGAAGCGCAGCGGTACATGTGGATTCAACGTACATTTTTTTTCTCGTCGAGTCCTTTCCACGGAGGAGCTGCTGAAGGAGGAGGGAAGGCAGGAAGGGAAGATAGCAGGAAGATGGCGGCGGCCTCGCCGGACTGGGTCGTGCTGAGGGACGGATGCCTGCGCTGCGACGAGGAGGGCCTACGGAGCCTGTCCTACCACCCGGCCCTCAACGCGATCCTGGCCGTCACCAGCCGTGGTAGCATCAAAGTCATTGACGGCACCTCCGGGGCTATTTTACAGGCCTCGCCTTTGCACGGTGAGTTTCGGTCTGGACGGGTTTAAGGGGGATTTGATCAATTCCGGATTGGATCAGAGAACCATGGCATGGAGATACACAACTGATTCCTGGGCTGTCCGGCTTATAAAAGAGACGTGTGGGAGATTACTTGCTCCTGGGGATTGTGATGGAGGAGAGCGAGATATGTTCTTCACCCCTGAACCTCCTGATGGAGGAGAGTGACAATTATCATTCCCAGAGCTCCTGATAGGAGTGTTTGATCTCTCGTTCATGGTGCTTTGATGGAGCAGTAAGGGAAAACTGCTCACTATTAGGGCTCATGTTGCAGGGGTGTGTTTGAAGGACCACTGTTTTTGGCCCCTGATGGTGGAGTGTTTGAAAGATCACTCAGTCTATGCGCCTTCTGATTGAGAAGTTTGGGGTTTCTTCTGCTAATGTCTCTTATAGAGGACCGTGTAAAAATGGTCCTTCACTCCATGGCCTCTTGATAGAGCAGTGTTTGAGATTGAATCCTCGCGATTAGGGCTGACACTTTATTCATGAATACACTGTTTATCAACATACCTGTTGTGTTACGTTCACGTGTATTTTTACATTTCTACATTATAAGCAAAATGAAACTAAGACTTAACCTGGACTAAAGCTGAAAGCTTTATTGATTTTAAAATTAAAGCGGTACTGAAGCTAATTTAATCATTAGCAAACATCAGCTAGTCACTCTGCGGCTTTATATGTGTGTCTTTCTATTACTTGGTGGTATTATTAGCAACCAACATTTTAATACATGACCGTAATTTATAGTGCAGATAAACATAGAAATGAAGTGTTATTGACATACAATTTATTGATTGTTTTCTTGTATTAGCTGACAGAGTCCCATCATGCTAATCTTGCTAGCGTTAGCATAGCCCAGACTAGCCTGCTACGGATCAGTTACACTGCTCATGTTTATGTTAACCCGAGTGATGACAGCTGACTTGATGTCTTTGGTAAGTTTTATGTTTATAAGTGAGAGTTTAGTAGTTTCTGGGCTTATTCATTTTTAAACACGGCATTTTGAACAAAGTAATGTGATGTGAATTGCTGGAAACTGTTGTTTTGGTGATATTTCTGAAATATTCACATTTTGTCTGCAATTATCTGGCCACATTTGAGCGTTTTATCGTATATGCTTTGATTTTATTGTTCAAATGTATTGGACACGCATGTTCTTTTGCCTGAAGCAGTGTTGTTAAGTAATGAAACGGGTAAGAAATTATATCAGCCTGGGGTTTATTGAGTTAAAGATATATCTGGGTACGGTTGCACCAGATCTCACGTAATTTGGGACGTAAAGTTCACACTAAGGGCTTAGTAACTACACGTTACTTTGTAATTGAGGCAGTGCTTAATTTGGTTGCACCACCTGTTCTTCAGGCAAGACTTAACTAGTAGGTCGTAAGCCCTCCGTAAAGTAAGGCGTAATCACATAATATGACGTTTACCTGTATTGATCCAATAAGCAACCTTCAAATTTGTACGCAGAAGAGTTAAAGAGCCGTGAACTTCAATTTGATCTGGTTACAGTTGATGTTCAAACCTTGTTTGCTCATGTAACTGTCAGCTGTAATACATTATATACCCATTGAAATACAGGTACGTAATAAAACAAGATTTAATTAATAGTATATTTAGCCTGTGTAAATAACAATATTTAATAACTGTTTCTAAAATGACCACTTTGTACCATCTATACGGTTTCATGCTGAAGAGCCTGGAGCCGTTTTTTTCTCTCTCGTATATGTAAACGAGTGTTAATGTCAACATCAGTATGTATGTCGAAAGGATTGGAGCCTGTCATGCGAAACAAGAGCTCATTGATGTCTGCTTTTTCATTCCATCCATTACTTGTACGGTTGCATCAGCTGTGCATAAGTTAAAACTTAGCCTAGTTGTGGCATAAATGGGCACTAAGTCACAATTTACGCACTACTAAATATTATCTGAGCGTTGCACCATTAAACAGGTAAGACGTAACCCTACGTATAAACTAAATATTTAGGAAGCCTCCGACCAGGAGTAACAGATGGAACAAAAAAAGCCAACTAATATTCTGTGTCATCAATGAGCTCAAGTTTTGCGTAACAGGCATAAATCATTTCGACATATATTATTGTGTTGACATATACACTCGTTTACATTTACGAGGGAGAAAAAAATAAATGAATACTTAAACAGCTCTTCAGCATGAAACCGTTCAAACGGTGCAGTTTTCAGGATGCGTCGCCCGGTGTCAAGTTTCAACACATTGAAATTATATATAGGATATTAAAATGAATATGTCTATTTTTCCAACCTTGTTGTATTAGTATTTATTTATCACATCTTATTTATTTTAGATACAGTTTCTATATGTTGTTATTTACCTGTATTGATCCATAAGCAGCCTTCAAATTTGTACACAGATGTATTAAAAAAGCTGCGAATTTCAGTTTGACCTTGTTACGGTTTATATTCAAAACTTGTTTGACAGCTGACAGTTACTCACAGTAACTGTCATCTGTAATGATATCCCCATTGAAATACGATATGTAATAAAACAAGATTTAATTCATGGTATATTTAGTCTATGTAAATAACAATATTTAATAACTGTATCTGAAATGACATGGGGCAATATTTATATATATATTTTTAATACATTTTAATATCTATTTCGTGTATGTTGAAACTTGACACCGGGCGGTGTACACAGGAAAGTGCACCATTAGATCGGTTTCATGCTTCTTTTTTTTTAAATAATGAACTCCCATAAATTTAAACACGTGTTATGCAACATCATCATATATGTCAAAAGGACTGAAGCCTGTCAACCAAAATATGAGCTCATTGATGTCATTAAATGAGACTGCTTTTTTATTCCATCTGTTACTCCTGGTCAGAGGCTTCTGTAAATATTGAGTTTATACGTAGGTTTACTTTCTATCTAAGTTTAATGTTGCAACGCTCAAATATTTTGTATTGCATAGATTGTGACTTAGTGCCCATTAACCACACACTAGGCTAAGTTGTAACTTACGTATAGCAGGTGCAACTGACCCTATGATTGTTTCATTTATTTAGTTTCTAACTCATTAATTGATTACATAGTTTATGTCATACGTTTGCTTAAATGCCAGATAAACTGTCACAGGACAAAATCTAAGATGGTCAACCTTAATGGTTACAATAAAACTCACTGCATTTATTTATGTATCCTTTGAATTTAGCCAAGAGGTCAGGGTTTGACGTTTCACTCTTCTATTGGTCCTCTCATTGTACAAATTCATGGTTCAGACATCACAAACTTGAAGTTTGGTATACAGCATAGTATGAATTTCTTTTTCTGGTCTGCTGTATTCGGATGCGTTCGAATAGGAGTGAATGGAGCGTGAAGTGTAGTGTGACCACCACTTAACTCGAGAGGACAACTGAACACAAAAGGATATAAATGTTGTCTTTGCAGTGACAAGAGTCTTTGAAGGTTTTCTGTCAAATGTGTCTTAATGAACATATATAAACATTTGTTTATGTAACTTTAGGCCAGTTTCCCTGACCCAGTTAAATCCTAGTTCCAGATTGAAAGAATTTTCACCTACAAAAGGCTTTACTTTTTTTACATATTTCTTTCTTTTAATTTTGGGGTGAGATTTTACCTTGACATGCTTGACAGGGTTTAGTGAGATTCCCCATTAATACATGTTATTCACACACTTCAACATTCTCAGTGGACCAAATTATGAATGCACAATTGAAAATACAAGCGCAAAACAAACCTAATTTCCTACTTTATGTTTTTAAATGCAGTTTTCTTCATAGATGCATGAAATCATGTTGGTAAGTCACATCACAGCAAACAGTAAGTTAAGAAATTAAGCGACTTCGAGTTCTGTTCAATGTCAGGCTATAATTTCTGCTAACTGATGTGTTCATGGTAACTGACAGGCTCCTTTTATTAAAGATAAAAAGTAGAGCAGTGAGCTAATGCACAGTAAACTCAGTGGCCTGGCCTTAGTGACCAGTGCGTCATAGCTCAGCACCTTCAGCACAGCTAACGAGCAGCTGCCGCCAGAGCAAATTAGAAAATTGATGACATAAATGGTCATATTTCTGCTGCTGATAGACAGGTGACCCCGGCACCCTGGGAGTAACTGTTAGCACGAGGTAGGGTATAGAGAGGGGTGATCCACATAGTTTGCAGTTTATTAGCATCTCCTTGTGTCCTTACACACACACACACACACACACTTGCTCTTTCTTTCAGTCTGCACTCTACATGAAAACAGGATACATTTTTGTAGCCATTACTTTTTTAAAGCATTAGATATTATGTTAGAAACTATTATGTAATAAACATTACATCAAAAGTATGTAGTTTTCAATAAATGTCTGTACCCACCTGAAAATGGGGATTTTGCCCTGTCCCATCTCAGAGGTCTTGACCTTCTCAACTGTATTCAACTTCAACATTCAAAAATACTAACACTAATAAACTAATTCAGATAACCAAATGTGTCTCAAATTTTCTGCTAACCACAAAATGTCCCCCATTACAAAAAAATTATGACTTAAAACTGCGACACCTTGGAAGAAGGGTTGCCAACTGCTTTTATTAGCCGGGACGTCCCGAAATTTGGCCGAAATGAAAACTTCACATGTGGGATTGCCCTGTATTTAAGGGGCAAAATGCTCAAATTGGTATTCAGTTGGTAAAAAGGTAGCACAAATGGCAAAAATAATACAACATATATGTTAAATAAAACTGCCCATATAATATTTCATTCAAGCCCCTAAGGTTGATGATCAACATTTTCATGTTTCATGACCATTTGTTGAGTTTCAGACCACATTTTGTACCCTGCTCTTGGAATGTGCCACTCATACACACTTGTGCGCCCAGCCCGGGGACAATTCAGTCATGTTTGTTTATTCTAGAGATGTAACTTTTTACATTCCACCTTGTCTTACCAGCATTAGCGCTAGTGGTATCTGAGGTTTCCTGCGCTCTGCAGGGTAAGGATAAAACTTTACGTCTGTCAGGGCCTTATTTAAAAGGGCTTTTATTTTTACTATGCAGACCTTATGGGTGACATCACGGCAGGATCTAATCCCATCAAAAGCAGGCTGGAGCGGTCTGGAGATGGTGGACAAGGCTTTTTTCATGCCGTCTGGAGGGTCAAACAAAGCACATATGGTGTTGAAGAGATGAGACAAATAAGAAGCGTGATGAGGCACAGAAAAACCTTATGGGAAAGGCAGCACTGCTTGATTAATAGGTCGGGGAGTTACAAATAGTCATCAAATAGTTCCCTTACAGTTCTACAATGCAATTCCCTGACAATTCTTCTGTGGAGATTCAAGTACATGAGCCGCAAATTCAGTCATTTTGGGCCGCAATAATCAGGAAAAAGTTCCACAATTGCTGCCTGGACCGAGTAATGAAGTTAACATGAAATGACATTCACAACCCATTTTACTTCAGTAATGTAATTTATTTGTGAGTGAAACATGATCTTAGAGGACGTGAGAAAAATTGTGAAGCTAGACTTTATTAGATTTTATTAATATATACAGTAAGTGCAATTGCCTGTAATTATTTTAGTGTATAACAACTGAATATACAGCTAGCAAGCAAAAAATTCAATAAAAATCACGCAAAAAGACAAGACATTTAAGATGTTAAACCATTGATATGGCTAATATAAGAAGGTCCGGCCATTTCAGTGGCTAGTACAGTGTTGTGGCAAGAGGGACACAACGTCTCCTTCCCTCCATCAGGGAACAGAGGTTACGACAGTAACCAAGATGTTCCCCTTCTGTCACTCGCTCGATGTTGGCCTCTGTTTGGAGACAGTGTTCCCTTTCCGATGTCCGTCGAAGCATACAAAGAGCTGCTCAGAGCGTCTAAAGCTCTGCGTGCAATCCAAGTAGGCGCGCAATGGGCGCACCGGACATAGCAACGACAGGGTTGGGTCTACCTCCTCCGGGGCAGCTTGCAGGCTCACTACCTGAGGGACCTCTGTGTACCCATGGACCGCCCGCCGTCGAGGGTAGTGAGAGCGGACGAACCCCGAAGTCTGTTTCGTGCAGCGAAAGGTGCCCTCCACGACCTCGTCAGTTTGTCGTGCACCTCCGGGAAGACAGGATCCGGGAGTGGGTGGTTGTGAGCGGCGCCCGAACCCAGGAACCAATCATCCAGTCAGGAGCGCTCAGGGGAGGGTGGAGGGTTCCAGTCCAACCGATAATCGCATGGCCCGGACAAACATGACGGTCAGACTGGGCGGGCAGACCCAAAGATGGACCCAATCGAGTCCTCAGCATCCAATGTCGCATAAAATATGCTGACCTGGCAGCTGTTAGTGCCTGTCTGTAGCTACAGACACTATCTTTCCATGCACCACAAAATACCTCTAATTTTGTATTCTTCCACTTGTGCTCCATGAATGTGATCATTGTACCATGGTGCAGGGCTTTTTTCTTTCATTTTCTTTAATTGAAGGGGGATACACTATCAAGAGTGCTAGAGATGACTGTATTTATTCTTTCATCAAGTTCTTCTAGGCATTGGGGTTTACTGAGTGTATGAGATAGATCTGGAAGATAATTAGAGAAACTATCTTTAGTGGTCGAAAAAATAGTTCTACCTGGTGTAGACTGAGTACCATTAGCTCATCATAGCATACAAGAGACGAGGTAATGATCCGAGATGTCATTGCTCTGCTGCAGAATTTCTATATTATCAACATCATCTCCATATGACAGAATTAAATCTAGTGTATGATTATGGCGATGAGTTGGTCCTGTTACATTTTGTCTGACTCCAAGCGAGTTGAGAATATCGATAAATGCTAATCCCAATGTATCATTTTCATTATCTATGTGAATGTTGAAGTCACCAACAATTAAAGCTCTATCTACAGTAACTACAAGATCTGATAAAAAATTAGCAAATTCACCAAGGAAATCAGAATAAGGCCGGGTGATCTATACACTGTAGCAAGGGTAAAAGACGACAGAGTTTTTTTATTTATATCTGATGGTGTCACATTAAGCATTATTAGTTCAGAAGACTTACATTTATATCCTGTCCTCTGAGTAACATCAAAAACTTAACTATAAATTTTAGCAACACCTCCTCCTCGACACTTCAGACGAGGCTCATGTTTATAACAATAACCTGGGGAGTAGATTCATCGCTTTAAGTCAGGTTTCAGTCAAACAGAGTGCATCCAATCTATGATCTCTAATCATTTCATTAACAATTAGTGCTTTGGTAGAAAGAGATCTAATGTTTAGTAGCCCAATCTTTATTTAATATATATCTTTAATTTGTTTGTTTTGTTCTAGTTTGACGTTAATCAGTAGTGCAGGTTTTTGGTAGTTCAGGTAACAGACACAGTCTCTATGATATATCTAGGTGATACTGTCTCTATGTGTTGTAGTTTAAAGGACGCTTTTTGTTTTCGTGGTTAAAATTGACCGACCATTTAAATTGAATGGGAAAGAACAAAACACAGAGCAATTTTTTTGATCCGTCAACTTCAATCAATAAACTAGCCACAATGCAGAAAAAAAAACAAAACAAAAAAAAAACAGAAATTAAAGGATGAGACTGTTAAACATCCAGAATGCAAAACTCACTCTCACACACACACACACACACACACACACACACACACACACACACACACACACACACACACACACACACACTTGTTGTGTTTCCATGTTTTATGGGGACTTTCCATAGACATAATGGTTTTTATACTGTACAAACTTTATATTCTATCCCCTAAACCTAACCCTACCCCTAAACCTAACCCTCACAGAAAACTTTCTGCATTTTTACAGTTTCAAAAAACATAATTTAGTATGATTTATAAGCTGTTTTCCTCATGGGGACCGACAAAATGTCCCCACATGGTCAAAAATTTCGGGTTTTACTATCCTTATGGGGACATTTGGTCCTCACAAAGTGATAAATACACGCTCACACACACACACACACACACACACACACACATGTTGTGTTTCCATGTTTTATGGGGACTTTCCATAGACATAATGGTTTTTATACTGTACAAACTTTATATTCTATCCCCTAAACCTAACCCTACCCCTAAACCTAACCCTCACAGAAAACTTGCTGCATTTTTACATTTTCAAAAAACATAATTTAGTATGATTTATAAGCTGTTTTCCTCATGGGGACCAACAAAATGTCCCCACAAGGTCAAAAATTTCGGGTTTTACTATCCTTATGGGGACATTTGGTCCCCACAAAGTGATAAATACACGCTCACACATACACACACACACACACACACACACACACACACACACACACACACACACACACACTTCCACACAACAATGTTTGAGACTGGTGAGACAATTACACAGAGCATTGTTTTTTTAAATAAAACCAATAAACCAGCCACAATGCTAAACACAAACTGTAAAGGGATTAATGGTGAGAACTGGCTTGATTATATAAATAATAGTCTTATATAGAACAGAACCAAAAAACAAACACACACACACACACACAGGTGTCGGGCAGCTGCCCGTAAATCTCTCTCTCTCTCTGTTGCACTGCCTTCTCCAGTCTGACTTTATCCCTCTCGAGGGCTAATTAGCCTGATTAGGGGCTGGATGTGTAGCATCATGACCCGGCCCACCCTCCACCCTGCCACATACACACACTCAGAAATGAGAGGGTGAGACAATAACACACCCACAATGCAGAACATGCACATATACACAAACACACACACACACACACACACACAGCAAAAAATGGGTGAGACTAAAACAACGAGCATTTCCAAAAAGCTTTGTAAGCCAATGGCCTCTACGATCAATTTAGGCTTACTGATGCTTTTGGGAAAGACAGCCCAGAAGGCAGAACACACACGCAGCACAGAAATAAATGAGTTGTATACAGCCAGAAGGGAGACACACACACACACACACACACACACACACACACACACACACACACACACACACACACAGAAATAAATGAGTCAGTATACAGTCAGAAGGAGAACACAGAAAATACACAATCATGCACACACACACACAC